>NC_133785.1:38660863-38780882 GCF_003597395.2 Chelonoidis abingdonii | reverse complement strand
GGCTAGAGGCACCTTTTTAATTTTTACTTACCTGGCAGCACTTCAGGTCTCCAGCGGCACTTCGGCGGCGGGTCCTTCACTTGCTCTGGGTCTTCGGCGGCACATCCTTCAGTGCTGCCAAAGACCTGGAGCGAGTGAAGGACCCACCACTGAAGTGCTGCCAAAGACTCAGAGCACCGCCTGGTGAATACAAGCCCCATGTGTTTTGTTTTGTTTTTTTACAGGTGTTTTTTGTTGTTTTGGTTTGGGTTTTTTTAGTCATCCCTGTCAGGGCCCTGTCGAAACTGTTCGAATTGGGCCCCGCACTTCCCAAAGCCGGCCCTGCTGCTAATTCAACCTAAACTCGTAGTGTAGGCCAGGGCAAAGTTTGCAGACGATACTAAATTAGTCCAAAACTGACTGAGAAGAATTACAAAGGAATTTCACAAAACTGGGTGATTAAGCAACAAAATGGCAGACGAAATTTAGTATTGCTAAGTACAAAGTAATTCACATTGGAAATAATAATCCCAATTATACTTAGTGATGGGTTCTAAATTAGCTGTTACCACTCAAGAAAGATCATGTAGTCATTGTGGATAGTTCTCTGAAATCATCCACTCAGTGTGCAGCAGCAGTCAAAAAAGCAAACAGAATGTTGGGAATCATCAAGAAAGGGATAGAAAATAAGACAGAAAATACCATATTGCCTCTACATAAAGCCTTGGTACGTCCACACCTTGAATACTGCATGCAGATGTGGTCACCTCATCTCAAAAAAATCTATTGGAATTGGAAAATGTTCATAAAAGGGCAACAAAAATGATTAGGGGTATAGAACAGCTTCCGTATGAGGAGAGATTAATAAGACTGGGACTTTTCAGCCTGGAAAAGAGATGACTAAGGGGAGATATGACAGAGGTCTACAAAATCATGAGTGGTATAGAGAAAGTAAATAAGGAAGAGTTATTTATTCCTTCTCATAATACAAGAATAAGAGGCCACCAAATGAAATTAATAGGTAGCAGATTTAAAAGAAACACAAGAAAGTATTTTTTCACGCCACGCACTGTCAACCTCTGGAACTCCCTGCCAGAGGGTGTTGTGAAGGCCAATACTATAACGGGGTTCAAAAGGGAGCTAGATAGATTCATGGAAGATAGATCCGTCAATGGCTATCAGCCAGGATGGGCAGGGATGGTGTCCCTAGCCTCCATTTGCCAGAAGCTGGGATTGAGTGACAGGGAATGGATCACTTGATGATTACCTGTTCTGTTCATTCCCCAGGGGCACCTGGCATTGGCCACTGTCAGAGGACAGGATACTGGGCTTGATGGACCTTTGGTCTGACTCAGTATGACTGTTTTTATGTTCTCATGTTACTGCAATAACGCTCTGTTCCATGTCACAAGAGTGAGTGTCTGTGCCTATTTATTCCCCTCAATTCACTAGCTTGTGTTGGGTAACAGACTAGACTAGATAATGGTAGTGGGTCCTTCTGGTCTTAAAACCTATGCGTGAAATACTAGTTTCACTGAAGTCAGTGGGAGTTTTGCCACTGACTTCAATGGGGCCCTACAAGTCTATGAAACCCTCCCTTCCACTGAGAATGCAACAAAGGCAGCTGTATGAAGTGATAATGCCTTTTCATTGAAGTACCCTTAATATGTGTTAATTGTTGGAAGGAAGTTCTTGCAAGTAAAAAAGCAAACCCACTTTGTTAACCATGTTGGTGTTACTATTTTACTGCCCTCTCTTCAGCGAGGGGTTTGATTCACTACCATTCGTATAACATGGACTATTGTTCAAATACATCAGCATCTTCCGTGGGAAAAAGCATGGAATGCACTGAACTAGAAGAGGGTGAACGATTGACACAGGGAAGAAGTACTTTTTGCTTCAAGGCTCTGGCCTGTCATTTGTTGGAAAATCTATTTTATTAAATGCCATTCACACTTCCCAGATATGCCTTTGTGGGAGATGCCAGTTTCCTTCCAGAATACTACTTGATGCCCAGTGCTGATCACTGATGCGAACATGACATCTCTTTTGATGTTACTCAGCAAAGAAGTGTATAATTTCCCCAATGTACCAAGTATATAGAGGGTTAAGGACAGGGCAAACTGGCCATCATTATTCTCATTTGCAAGACAAAATAATTATGTTTATTTCTATCTACTGATTAGATGCACAGAACAGTTCAGAGAAATTGACCTACCCACTGTACATGAGATTTCACCTGGGAAGAGTGTGCTTTTCTTACACATTACTTTATTAAAACTAGGGCTGTCGATTAATTGTAATTATCTCACACAATTAACTAAAAAAAATGAATCATAATTAAAAAATTAATTGTGATTAATTGCACTTGTTAAACAATAGAATACCAATTGAAATTTATTAAATATTTTTGGATGTTTTCTACATTTTCAAATATCAATTTCAATTACAACACAGAATACAAAGTGTACAGTGTTCACTTTATATTTTTTTATTACAAATATTAGCACTGTAAAATGATATTTGTAATAAATAATAAACAAAGTGAACACTGTACACTTTGCATTCTGTGTTGTAATTGAAATTGATATTTGAAAATGTAGAAAACATCCAAAAATATTTAAATAAATGGTATTCTATTGTTGATTAACAGTGCAATTAATTGCAATTATTTTTTTAAATCACGTGGTTAATCAGGATTAATTTTTTTAATCGTTTGACAGCCGTAATTAAAACACAGGTGGCTTTATCAGGAGAGTGGGAGCAGAA
This sequence comes from Chelonoidis abingdonii, assembly GCF_003597395.2. NCBI lineage: Eukaryota > Metazoa > Chordata > Testudines > Testudinidae > Chelonoidis > Chelonoidis abingdonii. The sequence continues at coordinate 38,778,134 of NC_133785.1, read as the reverse complement.
GGGAGTTCCTGCTATTTATTATGTAATGATGTCATAATGGTCCTGATTGTGAATTCCAGTTTGCCCTTGCAATGCATCTGGGACTTAATGATCTACCTGCATAGGCCAGAATGCGGGAATCAGGCCTAAGATTCCATGGGTAGTTATGACACAGAAGGCCAAGTAAGATTATTGGCATCAATGGGACTACTCATGTTTCAATTTAGGCATATACTTAAGTACCTTGCTGAACTGAGGCCTTCATTTAATAGAATTAGCTTGTATTTGTCAAATGTGCCCATTGGCTTTAGTGATGTCACAAACATCCTTGGTTGCTTTCATTTCAACTGTGTGTGTCAAAAGAAAGTAAGAACATTCCAGCACCACACAGGATCAAATAAACGATTCACATGATGGTATCTTGGTTATTCGGAAGCAGCAGGAGAAGACATACAGAATTTATTTCTGCAGAGTCCACTTCACATGTCAGAAATGTAGGAAATAATTTCCAGACAAGTGGTGGCCTCAGTTGTTCTGTAAGGATTTCAGGTGTATGATCACCACAAAGATTCTAGAATGCATTCTGATTAACTAATCATTTAACAAACAAGTGAGTGTTTGCAGAACATAAAACAGATTTACCTCTAAAGAAGCAAAGACGAAGAACAAGACTGTTGAGTCTATGCAGAAAGAGCCCTTGTCATTTGAGATGGCCTTTTCCTGCAGCTCAAACTCTCAGACAATTCCGGAAATCTGTCAGTGTTCTGGTTTCTAAGTGATATGTCAACAAACATAGTCACTCAAAATACTTACAGTGCCTAGAGCTGATATTTTATCAAAACAACTGAAAAGTCAACTGGTAAGTAAATAAAATAAGCTGGTGCAGTTTTCCTGTCTCAGCTAGCTGAGAACGGCTATAGCAGAAGGCTGAAATATTGCTTTAGCCCTCTTCTATCCTTTGTCTGAAACACAGTGAAAAACAGCAAATCTATAGACACATTACCAAAAAGGCTCACAACTGAGGCTAATGTATTATTCTAATGATTTTCGACAAAGGAGCGTACTGTACATGATAATAACCGGCAACTGATCATTATAAATTAAAATTCACAAACAGTGGAGACAGGAAATAAACATTTATAATGCAAGCAAATAGCATTTTCCCTCAAATGTTGCTCAGACTACAAAGTGAAGGACTGCCAGAGTTTCTAAAGATTCTGACTAAATGAAGCACCATAGAATTCTAAATTTGGGATATGATAACACAGAATACTAATTATCACTTAATATTCAAGTGAAAATAACATAACACTTTTATCCAGCTCAAGGCATTGATTCATGGCAACTGCTATTAGGGATTTTCCTAATATTTTGCAAATACAGCCCACATCTTTAGTCATTTCTATCACTTCTTAATAATTTCTTAGGACAAGAGCCTGATACCCTTAGTCATATTTTAGTGCACTGTTTGGAGAACCTTGGGAGTAAGGTTCTACTCAACGTGAGCAAGAGTCACAAATTGGCCCTTTCAATAAAGTTTATTTTTAATATGAGCACCAAAAAAACCTGTGACACATAAAATATCCCCTCTCATTTCACAGCTGTGTAGTTTTGACACATCACCTTCTGGGCTGAAAATTTCCATTCTTGGTCTCATCCTTCAGGTGAATTTATCTGAAAAGTTTATGTGTGATCATGGTAAAGAATAGCAAAGCCAGCAGATCTTGTAAGGTGCACAAGACAAACAGCTGAGATGCAAGGAATTTAAAAATCTGCCCAGTTTGCTGAGCATCTTGTGAACTGTAGAAGCAAACTCCTGCCTCATTTTCTTTGTCTTTCTCCCCGTTTTTTTAAAGAAAAAAGAAAAAATAGGCTATTCTATGCAAAACAGTTTACGATTGATGCAATATTATCACCAAACATTAGGAAATGCCAAAAAGTTCAGATTACTCTCACGTTAACTGAGCTATATTGCACTTAAGTACTATTTTCTTTTCTTCTTTCTCTTGCTACAGGTAATCTTATCAAGGCTGGAGATTAACCTTAACTAGTTTGCTACCTGTTATACCACAAAATATACAAAATCTACATCATGGCCAAGTTAATATTTCCAAAACACCAGAACTGTGCCTGATTTTAGAGTGGTTTTCTCGCTATCTCAACATGGCATTAATGCTACTTGGAAGCATTTGATCCAATATTACCGTTCCTGAGGAATACAGCTGTACAGTATTGCCTGGAGGAAAGGAAAAAAAATACCTTGAAAATGAAATGTGTTCTAAGTTTAGAGAATGTTGAAAGCCTTTTAGCTACGGCCATTATTTCACAACCAAGGTACTGTAGTTTCTTTCTCCTACGGTTATGACTTTATACAGCAGTTGTTTGAAGCAAAGGCACAGCTGCTGTTTCCAAATTTTCCTTCCTCACTAAAATGAATTTTGTGTTGGTGAAAGTTCGTGGACTGGCATGTTGGTGATCAAGGGATCTACATTAGCCAGCACAGGAGCAGGATGTGCAGCAGTAGCGCAAGCCTTCCCACACTGCCTCCTTCAAGTGTATATTAACTATGACCTTGTAGTAAACTGGAGATGCTGGGCCAAATGTGCAGATTGTGCAATTTAGTATGGCACCATTAAAATCAGTGGAGCTAGGGTGATTTATACCAACTGAGGCTCTGACTCACTCTCTTTGGGTGACAGATGTGCAGTCTCCAGATCCACTCTGTCCTTGGAATCTTGCTGATGAGGCATGCCAATTATGGTACTGGAGTTTGTTAGCTTGACACTTGGAGTGAGATCACCAATAAGGTAACTACATATTTTGTACTATTTTCCCATGGCAACTATTTCTGCTTTGGAACCACTACCAACTTTTAACTCTGGCTGACCTCAACTAGATTGGAATTGGAGATCCAGAAATCATAGAATATCAGGGGCCTCAGAAGGTCATCTAGTCCAACCCCCTTGCTCAAAGCAGGACAAATCCCCAGACGTTTGTTTGTTGTTTTTTTTAAATCCCAGTTCCCTAAATGGCCCCCTCAAGGGCTGAACTCACAACCCCAGGTCTAGCAGGCCAATTCTCAAACCGCTGCACTATCCCTCCACCTAAGTTTTCTTAACCCGTTACCATTTTCATTAGAACCATGCTGTTTGTGGCAAGCTCAGCATGGCTGAATATGTATAGTGATTGGTCTATGCACAAGACACATCTTTATAGCTAAAAGTGAATAAACACTAGAATTAAAATTCAAGCCAATAAATGCATAATTCTTTTCTGGATAGACATTTTATTTAATTTTTCAGGTTCCCTTGCCCTGAAGAGGAAATTCATTGTATCTCATGAAGATCCGAAAGGTCTCTTGAAGAAATATGCTTTTCAAGAGCACTAAAGGTTGGAATAAACTATTCTATGCAGCATAAATAAACCTCAGCCTAAAAAGAAGCTGCCTTCAGCCATACATCCAAAAATGTGCAAACATATAATTGATGTATACATTTATTAATGCAAACTCAGAAGCTTTAAACTCGGTAGTCAGTTTGACATATGATCTTTTCATTTTATTTTCCAATGAGAAGGGGGGGAAAGTAGTGCAGAATTGATAAAGCTGTGTGAGATTAAATTGGATTTCCCACTACAGAAAGCTGTTTGGAGACAGGTATTCCAACAGAGAGAGACAGCACAAGAAGTCTCCTGAAGCCTTAATGAGAGGGACAAGAGGGGAGGGGGAAATGTCTCTGCTTTTTCAGATTATTACTCCAAACAGTGTTTTTGTCAAAAATCCTTCTACATCTGTGCAAAAACTATTTTCTTGTTGCCACTATAGTGCAGGATTTAGTTGAAAGGCTGGAACAAGAAAACAGCATTATGTAAAATATTTCTTATGTGTTATTCAAGCAAAACTATGACACCAGTTTTGGATGTCTAGGTAATAAGCTTATTACGCACTCAAATTCTGAGGTCTGAATGCAGCATAATGAACATGGCACATTTGGATTCAACTGACACTACTCATGGGGTTGGTACTATTATCATCAAGATGTATGATTACAGAATATAGTCAGTGAAGGATGATATGCCAGGGAAGAGCTGCTGGAATCCTTAACGATTCATTTCCCAATATTTCAACTTTTTCTCAAAAGGTGGAGAACTTTTCTAACAATTGCATAACATTATTTTGGGTATTAACTATACTCTATTAAAATATACTTGCAATTTTTTTAACAAAGTTTGTTTGTAAATGTCCCCCCGCCCTTTTTTTCTTTTTTTAATTAGAGTAGGTCTTCACTAAAGGAGCCCAACTCCACAGGAGTTTAAGAGTCTCTCCAAGCAGATTTCCCCACCTCCCAGTACATTCTGGCTCTCTGTGTGGGTGAGATATAATAGTTGGGAAAGGGAATATTTAGAAAACAACTGTTTAAAGATTAACAAGATTGAATGAGTCCACTTTTCACCATCCTTCCCCCTAGTCCCTGGACGTAACTGTCATTTCCCACACCCTATGCCCTCAATCCCTTGCACCACTCAACATGCCTCTCTAGAGTAGCACCAAAATTCATAAGCACTGTACCTTTTAAATTATTTTTCTATTCGTCGGGGGTGGGAAGCTACCCGAGGATTGAAATGTAGCATGTGAAATTTCAGGGAGAGTGGTTTCCTTTGGGAGAAGTGGAGTTGAGGCAGGGTGTTGAAACTTGGGCTCATGGCCCCATTTCAACAAAGGAGTTAAAAGTACAAGCTGAACTCCATCACTATTCAACAAAGCACTTAACTCTGTGCCTACTGCTCATGCTTCACAGAACAGGGGTGTAATGCTGAATCAGGGCATACCAGAGGGGGCTAGCTTCAGGCTCAGATATGCAGCAGTTACTGCCACTCTATAATATTTGTAAAAGGTGATAAGGGCTGAGAAAGTTTCAAGTGGATCTAAAGTAGCACTTAAAGCTGTAGCATTGATGCCTCTTCTGCTCAATGCTTTCTGTAGCTATTAAAACCCTATCCACTGCAAGTAACCGTAAAACATCAGACGTATGTGAAGTGGATTGATACAGACCAAAGCAGACAATGTTTGGCTTGGAAAACCTTTCTGCATTTCCATTTGATTGTCTGTAAATCAACTAAGAGATGTGGGGATTGTTGCAGATGCTTCTAAGCGTGCTGCAGGATATCTGTCTTTCCAGTAGGATGACCAGATAGCAAGTGTGAAAAACTGGGACATGGGGTGGGGGGTAATAGGAGCCTAAATAAGAAAAAGACCCAAAAATCGAGACTGTCCCTATAAAATCAGAACATCTGGTCACCCTACGTTCCAGTGAAGAGTGTCTAGTGCAGAGGTGGGAAATCAATGAAAAGGCATTGATTAAACTACTGCTAATATGGAGAATAAGTGCACAGGAGGTTTGCAGGCTGGTTAAGAAGTTCTGTTTGCAGTGTCATCCAGCAAAAAGTTCCCCATTAATATGTACCCATGCATCAACTTCTCCCAAGGTCATAAATAGAGAGTTGAAAGCATAGAGATTAATTGTGTCTGCTGTATGGTTAATGATTATGTGGGAATGACTATATAGCAGCTCTGGGTTCTGATTGTCTGGGCGGCTCCATCTGTAATAAGATAAAGATTAACTAAGGTTACTAGTAAAATCTCTGTCTCAGCTCTGCAGTCCTCAGAATGCACACATTCATACCTGTTCAGAAAACCATTTACGTTTGACCTGGTCACCTTCAAAAGAATATTTGCAATACAGGGATTTTGGTAAACAATCCTCATTCAGGCATTTATCTTCCTCTGTAGCCCTCAGCGCCATTATTGAAGTATATAGAATGTTACAGGTGACAAAAGCTAGACTGCATCCTGTGTGGCCCATGTTATCAGAATATCCACTTCAGTTTGCCCCCATACACAAACAGTTTCCATCTCACTCCTACCCAGTGAAATGTTTGCCACCTTTAATAAAGACCTTTTCAGTCCAACTCTTTTAAAAGGCTGAATTGAATAGCATCAGAAAGAACTACCACATATTGCTATCAACATCTGAAAAACTTCTGGTTGGACTGCAGTATAAACGTATTCTTTGAAAACTGCTTCTGCATGTTCAGAACCTTCCGGAAAGCAATGCAAGTGGCATGTCACCTCTTCCAGTGTTCAGAGACTAGGAGATAAAGGGGGCATTCATTTCCAACCATTTTGGTTCCATCCTTTCCACTTTGCTGTGAGCACAGAGACTATTTCTCCATGCCCAGAGCCAATCTAAGTTTTCCTGACTTTATTTCCTGCAGTTGTCCTCTAGTTAGTTAGTATCATGCAGATTTGCACCTGTTTATCTAAAAGTGGCAATTTGCACTGATTTAGTTGAACCGGGACAAATAACTGTGTGGACACACTTATATCAGTTTAGACCAGGCTTATTTTGATTTAGCTTAAGTTGATTAGGAACAGGTTTAAGCTAAACCAAAACAAGCCACACTTAAACAGAAAGCTTAGCGTCCACACAGGGATTTGTATTAGCATAATTAAACCAGGGAAAGTTGGTGTGTAGACCAGGCCTTAGTGTTTAAAAGAGAAGCTTTAGACTATTTCTTTCGTTACTGCAGCATCGTGCTGTTAGGCTGCTTTGACCTCTTTCTAAGCACCAGAAGTGATATGGCTGCAATGCGCCTCAAAAGGTCCACACAAAAATACATTGTGTAACCTCAATGCCGAACATTCGGCACTGAGCAAGTTGCTCTACCCTTCCCATTATAAGACCCTGCTTTCAATTGCTTTTAACTTTGCCAAACTTTAACTATCTGGACTGAAATGTTCCATGCTGGGTATCTAAGTCAGGCTGAAAATTTTTAGAAATTTTCAGCTATTTCCAAGAAGAAAGATGAAGAAAATACTTTGTTGTGCCCATGCTGACTTCTGGCGACCTTTACTTGGAGAAGGTCTAGCACTCTCATGCTTTGCAGTGGGGATTTGAAATGCACTGGTGGTGGCCTTTGTACCAGGGATGTTTCTTTTGTCATCCACATGCAAATCTTCCCAAATGTGACCAAGCCATAAGCCTCTGAAAAATCACAGGCTCTCAGTGCCTTCTCTGCTGGTACCCAGGCAGTGGGGAGAAGAAAGCCACAGGCTCAGACCCTTAGAGAGCAGGGTTGTTTCTTTATAAAAACCCACAAGAAAGCAATTATACTATTATCTAACACACACATATACAGACATACACACTGTTGGCATTTTAGAAGTGTGGAGCCTTGCATTATCAGACCTGGGAATTGGAGTGTTATGCTGGAAAGTGTTAAGTGCTGCCATCAAGTGGGTCTTCAGTCATTAGACAGTCACAGACCAAGCAGCTTTCCTTCAGGATAAATGAAAGGAGCAATTAAGCCCTCTGTATGCAGTCATAGCTGGAAGTGATAGAAGCTACTGCGCAAGGAACAGGACTGTTTGCTGAGATCTGAGCAAGAACTGACTCAGGGAAAATAGGAGGGGGTTTGCCTGGGACTGGTTGAAAATGCAGGGTGTAAGGACTGTTTGGTAAAGTGTGTGGGGGTGTGGGTAGGTGTAGGTGTACATGGAGTAGTTGTTAGGATGGCCCTGAGAGGAAACAGAGAGACAGATCTCTTTGGGCACACAATGTGCTGGTAAGACAGACCTGGAGATTACTGACCAAAGAAACTGTCTACTGTTGTTTCTTTCTTTCTTCTGTGCTCAAGGAAACAGGATTCTGGGTACATTCTTTGCAAATAAACAGGCTTACAGCAGAGATTATACCCAAGGCTATGTTTATGTCATGGAGGTCATGCAAGTCACGGAATCCGTGACATTCTCTGCTTCAGCCCAAGGGGCTGCAGGACTCTGGAGCTAACAGCCGGTGCAGGGTTCCAGCGACAGGCGACAGACTCCTGAGGGCGTCCCCCTCAGGGTTCCAGTGATGGGCGATAGCCTCACGTGGGGGGACAGGGATGTGTCAGGAGAGCGGCTGGGGTGTCCCATTTTCTCTTTGGGAAATATGGTCACCCTGCAGCTCGCAGCCACTGTGGGCGGAGGGGGAACCCCTCAGGTCCCAGCCACCACGGTGCTGGGAGAAACCATGGAACCACAGCAGCAAATGTCACAGACAGATCATGGCTTCTGTGAAGTTTTGTTTGTTGCCCATGACCTGTCCATGACTTTCACTAAAAATAACAATGACAAATTCTTAGCCTTACTTATACCTCACTCATATAATCAATTTCTCCTCCTAACAGAAACAAACCACCAAGGCTCCAGATACTGGCTAACTGCTCGGGACAATGTGAAGAACCAGATACTTGAGGGGAAACAAACTACTGAGAGCAGGGAGGAGAAAACAACAACAAACAACAAACACAACAACAACAACAACAACAACAACATAAAAGCACAAGAATTTAGGAAGGAGAGAAGATCTCTCCACAGGAAAAAGCAGAACTATTAAAAAAAAAAAAAAAGGAATCCAAAATTGTTATGTGGGAGCATCTTCAAAGTCCCATCATAGAATCATAGAATATCAGGGTGGAAGGACTCAGATGAGGTATCTGCTCCAACCCTGCTCCAAGCAGGACCAATCTCCAACTAAATCATCCCAGCCAGGGCTTTGTCAAGCCTGACCTTAAAAACCTCTAAGGAAGAGAATTCCACACCTGCCTAGGGATCCCATTCCAGTGCTTCACCACCCTCCAGAGTTAAAACTAGTGTTTCCTGATATCCAAGCAAACTCCCCACTGCAACTTGCAGACCATTACTCCTTGTTCTGTCATCTGGTACCACTGAGAACAGTCTAATCCATCCTCTGAATCCTCCATCAGTTTGAGAGAGAGAGAGAGAGAACCATACACTTTCTTAGTAAAGGTATATTAATGCATACAACACATATAAAAACATAACTTGGTAAACACTATTTTGGAAATACTGTGAATAGCTTTTAAACCAAGCTATTAGACGGTAATCTACTGGAGTTCCTCATACAGACTCCCCTCTCTCCTCCCCCGCCTTGTGTTTCTGTTACAAACCATAGCGATGTGACTGCTTATTGCCTCTCAGCACTCCGCCGTGGTCAAGATCACTCTACAGCACAGTCTGATCTTCCTAGCTTCATCAGGGCTCATTAGAAGTCACAGTTCACAAGGTAATGCAAACCACCCCAGAAGGATCCCTGTCCTGTATTTATAACCTGTCCCTCTCGTGCTCTGATTGGCTCAGATCTCAGAGTGCAACCTGCCAGCTGTGGAGCCATGAATGAAACAGCCCCAGAAACAGCTACTGAGCATGTCAGGTAAGCACCACACCCTGTTCTGGTAGTCGCAATTCCTTCTAGCTGAGTTGCCCTGCCTGGCTCTCTTGCATGCCAGAGACACAGAATAGCCACTAAGATACGATTCCTCCCCCACTGCTTCCTTCCCCTCCCTGGGAAAAAAAGGCCTGGTCTACACTACGCGTTTAAACCGATTTTAGCAGCGGTTAAACCGATTTAACGCTGTACCCGTCACACTACGAGGCCCTTTATATCGATATAAAGGGCTCTTTAAATCGGTTTCTGTACTCCTCCTCAATAGAGAGTATGCTAAAATCGGTTATTACCATATGGATTAGGAGTTAGTGTGGCTGCAAACGACTGTATTTGGCCTCCGGTGTATTCCACAGTGGCCACCACTGTGACCGCTCCTGGACAGCAATCTGAACTTGGATGCTGTGGCCAGGAACCGGAAAAGCCCGCGAAATTTAGATTGTCATTTCCTGTTTGCCCAGCGTGGAGCTCTGATCGAACGCGGGTGGCAATGCGAGTCCAAATCCAAAAGAGCTCCAGCATGGACCGTACGGAAGATCCTGGATCTGATCGCTGTATGGGGAGACAAATCTGTTCTATCAAAGCTCCCATTAGAGAAGAGAAATGCCAAAGCGTTGAAAAAACTCCAGCTACATCAGTGCTGCGTGACAAGCGTAACGGAAGCCAGAGACTCAATGACGCTCATGGAGGGAGGGGTACTGAGGACTCCAGCTATCCCATAGTCCACAGCAGGTCTCCGAAAATATTGGTTCTTGGCTGAGCTCCCAATGCCTGTAGGTTCAAACACATTGTCCGGTGTGGTTCAGGAAATGCTCCTCAATTTACTCCCCCCCACCACCACGTGAAAGAAAAGAGAAAGAATCATTCTTGATTCTTTCAATGTCCCTATGTCTACTGGCAATGCTGCTGGAGACGCGATGCTGCGCCCAGTGAAGCGCAGTATATCGCTCCTTCGTCTCCCCGGTGGAAGATGGTGAGTAGGACTGGTAACGTCCTTATCAGCCCGTGAGTGCTCCAGTGCTTGATAACTGCTGAATACCTCTGGCTGGCCTGAGGTGAGCCTGCCGGGGCGGGGGGGGCGCCTGGGAAAATAGGAATGATCTGGTCACATCCCAGTAGATGGACAGAACGGCTGGTAACCGTCTTCATCATAGCAACTGGAGGCTGAGCTTCAATCAGCCCCACTCCCTTTCATGTGTAAAGAAAAGATTCTGTACTGCCTGGACTATCATAGCAGTGGATGCTGGGGTCTCTCCCCCCCACCGCTTAATGTCCTGCCTGGACTGTCATAGCCCAGGAGGCTGCTCCCCTCATTTATTCACTAACAAGTCATTGTTTCTTATTCTTGCATTCTTTATAACTTCATGACACAAAATGGGGGGGACACTGCAACGGTAGCCCAGGAAGGTTGGGGGAGAGGGAAGCAACAGGTTGGTTGTTGCAGGGGCACCCCCATGAATGGCATGTAGCTCATCGTTTCTGCAGGATCTGACATTGAGAACAGCTGCGCCTCTGATACACTGGTTCTCTAGTACACTTGCCCCTATTCTAGGCAGGACTGACTATTTTTAGAAACCATAAAGGAGGATTGACTTGGGGAGTCCATTCCCAGTTTTGCTTTTGCACCCGCCGGGCCTCAGCCGAGGGCTCCCATGATAGCGCAGACAGTACAGAGGAACAGATAACCATCATCTCATTGCCAATTACCCGGCAGCAGACGGTACAGAAACCACTGGTAACGCGTCTCTGCTATCATGCACAAAGCAAATGAATGCTGCTGTGTAGCGCTGGGTATTGCCTCTGTTCCCGGCATCCAGTACACATACGGTGACTTGTAAAAAAAAAAAAAAAAAAAGCTGAACAGGCTCCATGGTTGCCGTGCTATGGCGTCTGCCAGGGCAATCCAGGGAAAAAGGGCACGAAATGATTGTCTGCCGTTGCATTCCCGAAGGAATGACTGACGACATTTACCCAGAACCACCCACGACAATGATTTCTGCCCCATCTGCCACTGGGCTCTCAACCCAGAATTCTAAGGGGCAGGGGAGACTGCGGGAACTATGGGATAGCTATGGAATAGCTACCCACACTGCAACGCTCCGGAAATCGACGCTAGCCTTGGACCATGGACGCACACCGCCGAATTAATGTGCTTAGTGTGGCCGCGTGCACTCGACTTTATGCAATCTGTTTTATAAAACCAGTTTATGTAAAATTGGAATAATCCCATACTGTAGACGTACCCAAAGTCAAGTGCTGCACTATAAAGCAAGTGGGCTACAGTAGCTCTAATGCATTAGCTAACTAATTCTTTGATTTTGCCCTTCATTTGATGGCTATCCACAGATACAACAGAGATCCACCAAAATACAAGCTGCAGCAAATGGAACCCTTTTATAATAAAGAGAGCCACAGCATGGTGTTTCACAAGGCTTTCAGAACAAACTCATCTTAATTGTTTGATTTTATACAGCTGATTCTCAGAAAAATATTATGGAAAGAAACCACTCCTCAGTGTCAAGACCTGCAGTTTACTGGAAATCTCAAGCATAGAAATATGGGAAAGGAATTCAAAATGCCATTGAAATCCACCACAGCTTCTTAAAATTAAACTTCCTCACACTCCAAGATTTTAGGACAGGACTTCCCAATATAACACCACAGGGCTCAGGACAAACTCATATTAACTGCAGTTGGATTTTGCTTAAGTACTGCAAGACTCAATTCTGATCTAATTTTTAATATAGTTTAAAAATATGAGCTCAGATTTTTAAAAGTTTGCATCCATGACTTGTGAGCATGCAAACATATGCACTCACCTAATTTACGACGAAATACTGGTCCCACTGAAGTGAATGAGTTTTGCCACTGACTTCAGTGAACCCAGAATTTCAGCTTTTCACTTTGCAATTTTCTTGATGTCATCTCGCAGTCCATAAAGTTAAAGTTAAACATATGAACAATTATTTGAGGAACTGGGAGCAAAAATTTGCCCATCTCTAGTGCTAAAATGATGTTGAAGAATTTTTTACAGCTATCATGGAATTTAAAGGTATTACAAAAGCTAAATGCAGTAAAGGGCTACATCTTTCATGTGCTCAAAATCTCATAATAATAAAATGTAACCAAGTTTAATTACTTATCTTTGATGTAACCAGTTATATGTATTATCAGTAAAAATAAGGAATATTTTAATGTCTCATTTATCCATTGTGAACTAGACGTCCTTTGATTATGAGGTAAATTTGCTTTTTGATATTCTCTGGTTTCAGAGCAAAATCTGAAAAAATTTTTAATGATCAATATGTTACAAGCTGGACAATTTTCTATGCAGTAAACAGTAGCTTTAAAAAACGTTAGAAAATTCATTTTAATTGTTGCCTAGTAACAGTTGCAGGAGTTGTCCTCCAGACTAAAAATGAATACGATATTTTTTTTTAAAAAAAAGCTAGTGATGCATTATTTATACATCAAAAATACAAAGTTGTTTTAAAACTGCCCCAAGTTGCCATCTGTAAGGGCTAATTTTAAAATGCTCCTATTGGAGGTTCCAGTTTGTTCATTTTTCTTGAAAGCAAGCATTTATCATGTGTAAATCAGGACAAAGATGCTCTTTTGTGTGTACAAAACATACGCACAAACATTTCCGTGAGCACAAGTATTTGGACATGAATTTTGTTGGTGAAAAATTGGGGTCCATGATGAGCCTGGATGAAAATGCAATGCTAGTTGTAAAATTCTTTAGTTCAAAAGATAATACACACATTAAATGACAGATTTATATCAACTAAGAGGTTGAAGTGCTGCTAAAACAGCATAATATTGCCTGTGTAATAGTGATAAGGAAACCACAACTTTTTGTGCCACTGCTTAGTACGTCAGTATTGAAATGTAAATGCTCTTAAATCTGACAAGAGAATTTTGGGGTCCCTTCCCAGTATCCACCAAACTGAGAGGTATTCCTTCCATAGCAGAGAGCTTCCATATGGGAGCCTTTTTATTATCACTAAATACCCAAGGTATTCTATCCTGAAAATCAGTGCTCTATTTTCAGGTCAATTCCCCTGTTTAGGAAGCTCAGTTTTAATTGAAGCAGTAAGTTAGCTGATTTTACACATTTGGATGGAATAGGAAAATGGCTTTTGTGATGAGCATCTGCTGTTTTGTTAAAAATGTGGTTAAAGACATTAACAAAAGTGACACTACCAGCTGTTGTAATGTCACACAGCTTAGTAAAACTGTTTTTTGTCAAATGACAACATATGACACCAAAATAAATTTCAAAGCAATAACACACAGTTAGTTGCAAAACAGGCTGCAATATGTGTGTGTGTGTGTGTGTGTGTGTGTGGATATTAATTAAAAGTACAAATTATACTTTTTTTGCTACAAAAACAGAATATCAGATTTCTTATTAAAAACTCAACCTCTTTTTTAGTTAATAAAGGGGAAATATCATCTGCACTAAGTTCTCTGACAAATAAATACCACTTTTACTCCTATAATATACTCATAATAGCAATAGCATATGACAGGCTGTGCATTTCAGGGCAATTAAAGCATCCCTCAGGTGGTGAAAGTGGCTTGGCCTTTGGCCCCAGGCCTTACAATACCCCCAAGATGTGCTGTAATCATCAAGCTACGTAATGCCTATTGTGTGTCATTGCTTCACTACCCTGTTCTTGTATTCCCATCATTTATAATTATCGGATGATTAGGACGTGACACATTAGCAGCATTGTCAATGATGGTATCCTTATGGAATGAAGATTATGGTTGCAGTTAATATGAATGCCACCATATTAGTTAACACATTTCTAAAACCCGCTTTAAAAAAAGCTATCGGCAATAAATGAAACTGGAAAACACATCACTGACTTTCCAGTGATGTCACCAAGACTTTGGATCGGGGCGGCTAGTCTATTTAGTTGAATATGGACATTTTCAATCTCTGAACTGACCTGAAAAAAAACAAATATTACGTATGGTGTGAAATCCGAACTATCTGTTATTTCACAGCACTTATTTAGAAGGGCATCCTAATTTCTAGAATTAAAACACAGGTAATGTAAGCCAGACAGGTCTGGGGACAATACACTTGCCTTTGCCTTTCAGAAGTAAACTACATGAGCAGAGAGATTCAAGGTAACATTAGTCATAAGAGACACCTACATTGCAAAGAAGTGCTTTGGGGGAAGCAAGCAAATAGATGTGCCTCCTTGTTTACTAAAAGGACAAAAGATTTAAGTCAGCAGGAATATATGCACATCCAAGGTTGGATGCCATGAAAAACCTGTGGGTTTAGGCTCATAAGTCTCATTGACCGTCGGTGCGCTATCCCAAGTCAAGCACTCTTGAAAGTTCAACTCTGACATATGGCACTATGGCAAATGTTAGTTTTTTGACAAAATCCCCCAAAATGTAAATGAAAAGGAATTGTTTCCTTGAACATTTAGAAAAGCCGTTTTCCATCGAAAAGAATATTTCAATGGGAAAATGTCAGCCAGCTCTAACAAAGAAAGGGACTAGTACAGAGGCATTTATTTTTGCCCCGTTGCTCTCACAACGTATAGTCGGGGAATTCCGTGCACTTACGCTGAGGCTGCTGCTGCTCTCCAGAAGCCAGCTGTTGCAGTAGAACCAGAGGCACATGCTATTTTCAAGCTGTAAAGTACCTGCTTATTTAAACACACAGAGGCCAATAATCCCCATGTCTGGAGAACTGGGTAAGCCATGTTAAATCATTGACTGGCTCTGCTCCGGCAATTTTTCAAACACAAACAAGTGGGCGAGGAAACCAACTACGCTGTATTTGTGAAAGCAGTTAAAGCTAGAGCAATTCCAATGGAATCTGGTGCTGGTTGCACTTCCTCTTGAGGGTGCTCACCAGGCAGCTGGGTCCTTGTGCTTCTAAGCTCCCCTGGGTCTGCACAGTCTGCGGTTCTGGCCACGTGGGCGCACATCCCGAGCATATATTCTCTGTCTGGTACCATTTTTAGGCAATTGGGATGCTGTGGTCCAGCTGCCCTGTGCCCTCAGGACAGACTGAACCCTCCCAAGACCAGTCACTCAAGCACCCCCTCCCAGAGCGCCAACCTCATGGGCACTCCAGTTTATAGTTCAACCCCTCAGGGACATGTGGCAGCTGAAGCAAGTAGAGACATCATAAATGAATTTCTAAACCAATCACTCTTTACTCAAGAGACAAAGCACAGGAGACGCCACTCCCTTAGCTCTGTCTTCCCTTCAAATCTCACCCCCTCCAGTTCTAGCTCTCACAGAGACCTGGGTCTCTCCATCTAACACGGCCTCTGTAGCTGCCCTCTCTGGAGGGCACTCTCTATCTCACACTCGCCATCGTGGTCTGACCATGATGGGAGTGCTGGGCTTTTCCTCTCCCATTTCTGCCACCAATCCCTTTCTCCTCCCTCTTCCCACTCTTTTGAGCACCACAATATGTGACTCTTTTCTCCTTTCCTGCTCCACATTGCTGTCATCTATCACCAACCCAACACCTTCCCCTTCACCCGTCCACTCTGATCTCAGCTGCTGGCTCTCTCCTCACAGTCTCCCACACTCACCCCAGCGACTTCAATTTCCCATGTTGCTGAGCCATCTGACCCCTTAGTTGCAATTTTCCTTGCCCTCACCTCTTCATTTGACCTGCTGCCCAGGTTCAACTCTGCCACTCACCAAAGCAATTATTTCACTTGACTTGGTCTTCACCAAGCACTGCTTTCTCTAATCTTTCTATTCCCAAATTCTCCCTCTCCAACCATCACCTTGTCTCTTTCAGTTTTGCCCCTCTCAGCCTCCATCCCTTCCTCACTCTGTCATGTTCTCTCCAGGACTTCCAGTCCATCTGTGCTGACTGCTTCTCATCTGCTCTCAGCCGGCTTCTTCCTGCCCTCTCTTCCTTTTCTTCCATTGATATGGTTGCTGATTCTCTCCATTCTTCACCCTCCTATACTCTTGAGTCTTTTGCCCCTCTCTCCAATAGCTAGAGATCAGCTGCCAGTATTAGTTACTACTGGGTGCCAGATGATGTCAGTGACATTTATTCTCTGCCATGCTAAAAATGGTAAAGCCAACAAAATGAGGAAAAAGGGGCGGGGGAGGGGAGAATGGGATGATCAGGTCAGACATTATAAATCAAGATGTCAACAACAATTAATGGGCCATAATAGGATTAGGATTAAGACTGGAATTCAGTAATTTTGCTTCTTCACTGCTGTCAAATAATTTGAATGATGCCAATCCACAATTACAATACATTCTAGTTGTTGACCACGTGATTAACTAAAAGGGTATTTTTCTCCAATAGTCAAAAATAATTATTGTTCAAATACTCCACTTTCCATATCCCACCTAATATGCCTGTTGAGACACATTCCTATGTGAACAAGAGATTTCTCCCTGTGAAGTTGTGATTGAATTATGCTAGACATGCATTTTACATTGAGTGTGAATTCAGCATTTATAAAAGGTGCTGAACTGTTCCGACTGGAAACTGCTGTTCACAGAACAGGTGGAACAAAGGAAGAAAACTTCCTTTACAATATGCACCAACAGTGACCTGGAGGAACCACCAATTGTAAAAATAGTGCTCCACTAACAGAGACCCAGAAGGGTCGCCTCTAGGGACATGCTCATTCAATTCTTGGTGTTACTGATGAGATGGCAAACAGGGGGCTTGTCAGTGGCAACAGTGGGCCCAATTTTTATAAAATAGCCACCTGTCCTCTGAAAGCTAGACTAAGAACACCAATTGTCCAGCCAGACATCAAGATTTTTATAGTACATTCCTCATCCTAAAAGCCCCTACCACCAGATGATAACCCGGTAGGTGTGGACCAAAAGTTATCTACAGAGAAAAGGCTCTATATCCCATCCCTTAAGTCATGTAGTTTTCCCTACTGAACAAAAACTGAACTGGGGTTTGTTTTTTAAACCAAAAGAGCCGTAGTCACAAATAACATAGAAAACAGCTGTGCTGCATTTTAGCAATGCTTTTAGTAGAGCTGCTGGGAAAAAAAGAAGAAAAAACCTGAGTATGAACCAGCTGCAACCTCCCCCCCCTCCAAAAAAAAAAAAATAAGAGAGAGAGATCCGTCAAAAGCCAAGCATGGGAACAGATCTCCAGAAACACCTCACATTTAAAGCACAGAGTTGCCTGTATTTTAAAACTCTGCCATTATGTACATTATGGCTGGGATATAATCTTCTAATAATGCGCAAATACATACAACAGCAACCGCTGAAGATCTGTGGCATCTCTCCCTGGCTGTGCAGTGGCATGTGAAAATAATGTAATCTCTGCTGATAAGTTTATTAAGACATAGAAGACATTACAAAGGACCTCCTGACATTACAATCTCTAACTTGATCAGGGTAGAAACCTACTTGCCATCATTATTGAAAGCAACTGGTCAAAAAAAGTGCACAATCCTATAAAAACTGTTAATGATTTGGGATATAGGTATATTTATCACTCTGGGTTTCAACCACTTAAACTGATGCATCCCATATGTACTTTTGTAGCTTCCAGTGATCAAAACGAAAGAGCCAATTAAAAAAAATCCACTTATATCTGGCTCCATTAGTTTGGCTAGTTTTATTTATTACAGTAGCATGGCTCAAGCCAGCATGCAGTAGTTAAGGTCATGTTACCATTATAAACCCCAATTTTCAAGGATTTATAACCCAACTATAAAAATGTGCTCCAGCCTGGAACTTGGCACAGAAGGTCTCAACACAAGAGCCATTTTTTATAAACCAAATTGGGTATTAATGGTCTTGTCTGATTTTATGGTACAAAAGCGTAAGGGAAGAAGAGAGGTTTAATAGTTTCAGATTACTTTACAGGCTCTTATAACTCAAAATGTACGCTAGAGTCTGAGTATTTTAGAAAAAATATGTGGGAGACTAAATGCATCAGGGAATTGATACCAGGATACCAAGACCTTCCCTTTCCAGTTACTGGTTCAGACTGAGCTCAGATCAGAAGTAACTGAAAGACATTGCCCCCTGACAGCTGTTGGAAGCTGATCTTGGTCCCATCCCCAGCAAACAGCTGTTCATACCACAACTGGCCCCAGCTGTTATCTTTGCTGGCAAACAAGCAAAGAAACCATTAATTTTATGGGCATGGACACTGGACAACCCTCATGATGGTCCCTCAAATCAGACACTGTTGGGAGACTTTGGGGGAAGTTTTCACTGCCACTACTGCTCTCTTTGTTTTGTGGTTAAACAGAGTAAACTTTACCCACCAGTGCTCTTACTCCAACTATTTCACCAGATATGGGTGCTGAGTCCTTCTGAAAACACTGGTCAGAGAGGACCAGTGATTTTATTTAGAACAGTGGAACTAACAACTGATTTCACTGGGTGAGCAAATGAACAACAAACCAAAAGTTGCTAAGGAGCCATTTTGGTCTGAGAGATTTATAAACAGAAAACTGAAGATTTCAAAGCAACTGTCTTTGCTCCTAGCTCAAAATTTAACATCTTAAATGTGTAGCTGCATGCTTGAAAACAAGGTCTCTTCTGGAGTTTACAACACTCAACTGGTAAAAGTACCAAGTATGCATAATTTGCACACTATAATATAGCTATAATCATGTAAACAGTATGAGTATGAAGTGGTGGTTCCTTCACTGCTCTAAGACAGAATATACCCATATTGTAGAAATTCCGAACTTCCCTCCCTCAGGTTTGGCTTTCCAAGTAACAATCCAACATCGACTCAACGACTTCAGCTTCAGCCAAAACATTATCCCAGAGATTGGCTGTTTCTAGGGTTTTTCTGCAAGATCTCTTCCTCACAGCCTACCGCCCCCTGCTCCTGAAAGAGGCTAGTTGGAGCCACTGGAATCTGCTGGCTAGAACGGCCCAGCAGTAATTCCATCATACCCTCAGGCAGGGTTCGAGTGACTGAGAAGTTGATGTTTCATCAGAGGGGTGCCATGTCCCAATATAGAGGAGCGGAGCTCCTTAATGCATATTTATGAGAGCCAAAATAAGAGCCTGATTCAGTAATCATCCTGCCCCACTTCCTCAGCAGGTAAACCTGCAGCAGACCACTGAACATGGACTTTGGCCTGTGAGTTTATTTAAGCCAAGAGGTAGTTATAAATTCAGAAAGTGGAAGTTTTATCAAGTTATCACTGAAATACCATGGAGGCCTGACTTATGCATTGCTGAATGTCCTAGTTTCTGCTCAGTTATGTTGCAAGTACTTATCTGTTCATTTAATAAAAAGGAACCTCTAAAAGACATGAGTCTATATCAAGTTAAGCAGTCTCTACAATTATTAAGCGCTCAATCTGCTTAAAAGACATTTACAAACATACTGGGGCATATGAATCAGACAACTTTAGTGTAGTTGAAGAAGAGACCTCATAAACTTCTGTTTTATGGAGATTATAGCACACATCAATAGTTTTACTACCTGGGTATCTGATGGATGATTTGCAAGCATGGGAATGTATATGTAAGGGGATTCTTTTTATTTTGCTTGTAGGGGGCTTAATTTGAAGAGTGCTGTGAAGACATCTAATTGAAGGTTAGATTGGTACCCCGCTTACAGTAAGTGCACCGGTGCCTACCTGTGAGTCAACAGTGAATAGGCATGTTGTCTCCTGACCTTAGCTCTACAGCCTCCCTGGTAAAAACTAAAATAAATCAAGCTTTCCCTCCACAGGATGAATGCCTTTCATTTTAATTTCCATATGTTGAGAAGATGGGATCTTGTTCAGTTTCCTCTCTTTTTTACCTGCCCTTTTCTTTAATTAGAATGCCAACCTAAAGGATAATCAAAGCAGAAGAGGGGGAAAGAGTTCATGAAACCATTTCTGATCTTACTGATTTAATTAATAATTTCAATTAATAATTAATAAAAATTAATATTTACAGCCAGTTACATTTATTGGAAAAATCGTGTTGTCGTCTTTGATTTTAAACTGTTGGAAAGGTGGCTCTTTCTGGATCTCTAGACATCACCCAAAAGTATGAACTTTTCACAGTTCACAATCAGCACTTAAAATGTCCAAGGATTGAATTAGTTGAACAACTAATATAACCTCGCCATCCCTGGAGAGTTACCTCCCAGCCACTGTACAGCGGTTAGATTAATTAAATCACTCTAACACATTCAGCAGGCTTTGCCAGGCAGTTCCAAGCACATCGTCTATTCTCAGCTTCCATGAACACACAGATTATGTAAGGTATTTTCTATAACAGATCTATGCCAATGTCAACCACTGAGCCAATGATATGTTTGCCATTTCAAAAGTGAAGGCTCATCCTCTCATTTGTCTTTTTAGCACTCACAGCTGATTCCCGTCTGATAACCACATCACTTAAAGAATTATAACAGCCTCCTTCTCCCTCAGTCCAGTGCATTGATCTCCTTAAAATGCAGTTTGTTAATTAATATTGGTTGTAATTATTGACCTATCAATAAACATCTGAATAACAAGGACCGATAAAATAAAATAAAATAAAATAAAAATAAAATAAAATAGTTGTGCATATTATTCTGTTTTCTACTGAAGGAAGCTTTGTGTGTTCAGCACCTGTATTTCTATATCCCTTAGCTTGTCAGTGGAATGGTATATAAAGCTGTTTGAAGCTTAAAGGTCAAAGGTTGTTTCTGTAACAATTGATACTGTCTCCAAGAAAACACTTGAGCCTTAACCGTCCTTTCTTTGCCTTTGTGAGTGCTGTCTTAAAGCTCCCAAGGAACAGCAGTGAAAGCCCAGCCGAAATCAAACTAGAAAGCCCAATCTGACATATTGAGATCCATGATGCAAACTCCCTCAATGTCTTCAAGCACTTTCGGGCACGCTTGAAACTAAATTCAAGGATGCTTCGTAACACTTGGTGAAAGCATATGTCTGACCCAAAACGGCAAGTGTTCCTAGTGGTCACATTTGAAAAGAAGTTTTGTCCACTGGTTGACGTTAGACATTATTTTTAAGAAAGAAAGAGGTGAGGAATAAGAGAGAAAATGTAGCTTGTATATGGAATTAATGCCATTTTTTCAGTACTATGAGGTTAGAGTCCCTATGCAAGAAGGAGATGTTATATATGCTTGAGTTAGCCTGTACTATCTAAGCCTGTAAAATGTGATCCATAGCTCCCACAAAACAAGCTGTACCCAGGGTGACGAGATAGCTTCTGGGTCCCTAACTACAGGGTATAGCTTGCTCTGTACAGTGGGTACCTGGGGAGGAGGGGCTGGATGTGTGAGGTTTATGAAAGGAAGCTTAGTCAATCAAATTTTACAATTTATTTTTCCAATTTGTTATTTTCACCCCAAAGTAATTCAGTTCACATCCCTGTGGCGGTAAAGTGGCTGAGATGTTTAGAAATGTCACATACCATGAGGTACAGAAATAATCCAGAATATGCCTAGTATGTTCCATGAGGCGGATCACTCAAGTCAATGTAAACGGCAAGGGCTAGGAGGATAGGAAGTATACTGTATTGTTAGCAGAGCTAACCAAGGAGAGACAATCGTAGTAAATAACCTCATAAATGAGGCATTAAATAAGACAAAAAGGTAGCCATAAAAATGAGAAACTGTATTAATTTTTATAAGCCTGTTTAGAGTGGTGTTTATTAGAATACTGTCTTATAGCTACATAGCACCCTTCACTCCAAACATTTTACAAGTTATCCATTCAGGGGCAACATACCCACAACTGAAATGCAGCCAACTTTGGGGTTGAAAACAGCAACTGTTTTACACCAGGATCTGGTCAATAGGAGTTGAAGGTGCTCAATATCTCATAGCACTGGGCTCAGGTACTAACTCTATGCAACAGCTTAAGCTAGGAAGCAAAGAAAAATATGCTTTCCAAATGAAACTGCAGGAGGAACGTCAGGTTTAACAACCATTGTTCACTAAGCTTTGCAAAAACTGTACTCGAGAATGACCAAAAGAACCCAGGAGCTTAGTGTTAGGTCTCATCCAAATATTGATACTTTCAAAACCACAGTGACCCTACTGTAATACGGGGTCATTAGCTCACAGCAAAGAGCACCTGATCCTCACAGCATCAGGCGCTGAATCTTGAGTCTGGAGGGGGCATCCAATTTTGAGACCATGAAACACTGTGCTGCAAGAGTCAGCCAACTGTGGGGTAGGACCTTTCAGCAGTCAAGGAAAGTGTGGGCCCCTTACTGAATGAGGGAGGCAACCTAATGACAGAGGATGTGGAAGAAGCTAATAGACTCAATGCTTTTTTTGCCTCTGTCTTCACGAACAAGGTCAGCTCTCAGACTGCTGCACTTGGCAGCACAGCATGGGGAGGAGGTGAGCAGCCCTTCTGTGGAGAAAGAAGTGGTTCAGGACTATTTAGAAAAGCTGGATGAGCACAAGTCCATAGGGCCAGATGCGCTGCATCCAAGGATGTTAAAGGAGTTCGTGGATGTGATTGCAGAGCCATTGGCCATTATCTTTGAAAACTCACAGCAGTCGGGGAAGGTCCCGGATGACTGGAAAAAGGCTAATGTAGTGCCCATCTCTAAAAAAGGGAAGGAGGAGGATCTGGGGAACTACAGGCCCTGGAAAAATCATGGAGCAGGTCCTCAAGGAATCAATTCTGATGCACTTAGAGAAGAAGAAAGTAATCAGGATCAGTCAGCATGGATTTACCAAGGGCAAGTGATGCCTGACTAACCTAATTGCCTTCTATGAGGCCATAACTGGCTCTGCGGATGAGGGGAAAGCAGTGGACATGTTATTCCTTGACTTTGGCAAAGCTTTTGATATGGTTTCCCACAGTATTCTTACTGGAAAGTTAAAGAAGTATGGGCTCGAGGAATGGACTATAAGGTGGATAGAAAACTGGCTAGATCTTTGGGCTCAATGGGTAGTGGTCAATGGCTCCATGTCTAGTTGGCAGCCGATATCAAGCGGAGTACCCCAAGGGTCGGTCCTGCAGCCAGTTTTGTTCACTATCTTCATTAATGATCTGGAGGATGGCGTGGACTCAGCAAGTTTGCAGATGACACTAAACAGGGAGGAGGAGTAGATACGCTGGAGGATAGGGATAGGATACAGAGGGACCTAGACAAATTAGAGGATTGGGCCAAAAGAAACCTGATGAGGTCACAAGACAAGTGCGCAGAGTCCGCACTTAGACGGAAGAACAAACCTGTACAGCGTACAGGATGGAATGGCTAGGACCAGTTCTGCAGAAAAGGACTAGGGTACAAGGGATGAGAAGCTGATATGAGTCAGCAGTGTGCCCTTTGTGTGAAGGACGCTATGGCATTGGGCTGTATAAGTAGGGCATGCCAGCAGATCGGACCATGATCATTCCCCTCTAGCCTGTGAGGCCTCATCTGAGTACTGTCCCAGTTTTGGCCCCACACTACAAGAAGCAGAGGCAACAAATTGATTAGGGGTTGGAGCACAATGACTTATGAGGAGAGGTGAGGAACTAGGATTGTAATCTGCAGAAAAGAAAGAATGAGGGGGATGATAGCTGCTTTCACTACCGCTGCTTTAACTACCTGAAGAGGGTCCAAAGAGGATGGATCTAGACGGTCCAGGGTACAGATGACAGACACAGGATAATGGCTCAAGTTGCAGTGGGGAAAGTCGAGGTGGATATTAGGAAAACTTTCACGAGGAGGTGGTGAGCATTAGAAGGGTTACCTAGAGGTGGGAAATCTCTCTTAGAAGTTTTAAGTCAGGCTTGACAAAGCCCTGGCTGGGATGATTTAGTGGGGATGTCTGCTCTGAGCAGGGGGTTGGACTGGTATGATCTCCTGAGTCCTCAAGGCTGAATCTATTATCTAACTCTAGGTAGGTGACAGTGATATGGTGGATTCATAGGCTGGGCATGATGATTAGTCCCCCATCACAAGGCAGGCATGCAACAGCACAGTGATGAGGAGTAAGATTAGCAAAGGTTGCAGGTAGAGTTGAAGTGTATGGGACGGGGAATGCGATCTTGTTGGCTGCATGCTGCCCATGGTTCCTTCGAATCCACCCAGGAAGCAGAACATCATTAAAGTGAAACAGTGAAAAAGTTACCCTAAACTTCTCAACTCAAATAAGTTCAAATTATTGTTGATGCAAAGCTCAGTCGTGCTCGTGTCTAGTCTAGAAGACGTCCACAGTGTGCAGAGGCAGTCAAAAAAGACAACAGAATGTTAGAATAATTAAAAGGGCAGAAAAGATGGAAAAATATTTATTGCCGTTATATAAACGCACTGTACGTCCACATCTTGAATATCCGTACAGATGTGGTCATCCCATCCAAAAAGATATATTTACACTAGAAAAGGTTCAGATAGGCAACTAAAATGATTGGGGGTGGAACAGGTCCAGATGAGAAGATTAAGCTAGGACTTTTCAGCTTGGAAAGAGCGAACTAGAGGGGATATGATAGATGTATAGAAATCATAGTATGTGGAGAAAGTGATAAAGAAAAGTTATTACTTATTCCCATAATACAAGAACTAAGGGTCACCAAATGAAATTAATAGGTAGCAGGTTTAAAACAAATAAAAGGAAGTTATTCTTCACACAGCGCACAGTCAACTTGTGGAACTCCTTACCTGAGGAGGTTGTGAAGGCTGAGACTATAACAGCGTTTAAAAGAGAACTGGATTAATTCATGGAGGTTAAGTCTATTAATGGCTATTAGCCAGGATGGGTAAGGAATTGTGTTCCTAGACTCTGTTTGTCACAGGGTGGAGATGGATGGCAGGAGAGAGATCACTTAATCATTAGCTGTTAGGTTCACTCCCTCTGGGGCACCTGGCATTGGCCACTGTCAGTAGACAGGATACTGGGCTAGATGGACCTTTGGTCTGATCCAGTATGACCGTTCTTATGTTCTTCTTATATTCTCTCCTTGCAACTTCTCACATACTCAGGATCTAAATCCAGTTCATACACATACCTCATTTATTTATTTTTTAACACACATATATATAATTTTCAAGGTTTAAATACAGGGACAGAAAAAAAGCGCACACACTTTCTCAGACATGTCCGTGACAGCTAACATCTGGCTCAGCAGTGCCGTTAAGAAGAGAAACCTTCCATGCATGTAGACCATACTGTTGCTTTCAGTGAAACTTTTAGCTTTCAGTTTTATACTGCAGCCTCACTGCAATTTTTCAATTTTCTAATCTTTAGTTCTGTGCTCTCTTCCTGAGCACTGCTCCTTTTTCTATTTCCTTCCTTTCATTAATTTGAAAACTTGTGCCTTTTAGATGTAATTCTGACAAGGCAGCTGGCTTTACTTGTTCAGCAGAATAATTACTTCTCCCTGTGCTACAAAGAAGGAAAGGACAATGGTGTGGCACAGGAAGGTTTATTGTCGATCTGGACTCTTAAGGTACAGATTATATGGCATATTGAAAGACCACTCCTGCTGTGCTAAACTGTCCCTGTGTTTCTCAGCACAAACCAGACTACCAAAAAGGAGACGCCAAGGAACAGGATACAATAGCTTTCCAAGTGGAACAGGTGTTCAATTTGCCTTCACAATACTTTGCACAGCAATTTCTGCCATCTAATCAGCTGTCTGTGGTTTGCCTCAACCTTTCATCAGGCTCCTTGTGGCATTATGGTTAATGTGGAACTCAGATATTCGGCGGCACACACTCCACCTGCAAAAGGACTTCCAACTACCTCTTTTTTTTATTTTCAAGTTTTCATAGTGTAATATGTTGAGGGAGACCTGAACGCAAGGCCTAGATTTGTTGGGGGAAGGTGAATTTGGAACTAAAAACTTTGATGCTTAAGCTCTTTTCTCCGACCATGCTTGTTCATGGGGAAAAAATCTCCATAGCAACACTTCCTAACTAATAATTACAAAATATTGTTCTGGAATGCTATGTTTCTTCCAAACTGCGCTGCCCACAGTGCATCACTTATTCACAGGCACAAGTTCTGAGAGCTAAATCACACAAAATCTTGATGGCAAATATTGTTTCTTATATTTTCTCCAAGTGATCTCTGTGCTTCTGGAGCAGAGCAGACGGAGTGGGCTGGCCACTTGGGCAAACACCTGGTCAGGAAATTCTCAGCAGTCCCTATACACCTCAGTGGAATTTAGGATGAATCACTAGGTCTGCCAGTGCCCAGGGCAGCCATCCCTTTGTTATGCTCCACTGGGCTGTCTCTGAAATAGGATGATATTTACAACGTAACTCTGAACGGCAAGAATCAATGTAATTACCATGAGGCTGGATTTGGGGCATGAGTGGAGTCTGACTCCTCCACTTGGGGAGGCTGGGTGCTCCCGGACCATGGCCTGCCCCCACTCTGCCTCCTCCCCCTGAAGCCCCACCCACACTCCACTCCCGGCCTCACTCAGACTCCTCCCCTTAGCCCCCCCACCCTTTCCCCCAAGACACCCCCCTGCCTGTCGCTCTCACCTCTTCGCCCCCTCCCGCGAGACCCTCATGCAGGCAAAGCAGGGAAGGGAAGAGGGGGAGCAAGGGTGGGGCTTCGGGGGGAAGAGGACAAGAGGGAGCAGGGCCTCGAGACGGAGCATGGGCAGGGCCATGTCCCAGGCGCCCTTTTGGCGGTGGTGCATTCCAAAAGCAGCGAGCCTGCTGTTTGTGGAGGCTTAGCCTCCTCTGTCCTCTTATACCTGCTTTCCAAATCCATTATTTTGAAACCAAACCCTAACTAGAACCTCTTTGGGTTGACCCACTCCTCCTAACAACACTGCTCTGGCAACTGGTGGGAGGGACCGCTGCTGAGTTAAATAAGGCGAGAGATTTCTCTCATCCCCCAAGGGACAGAACAAGGTGCTTCCTTGTCTCCTCTAGTCTCTGCTGCTTCCCTGTCCCAAGAATAGACTTTCACTTCAAAATCAAACTGTGCTATTATTTCAATCTCAAATTTTATCTTCTGTAACCAAAAAGGAACATTATGCTCACCTACAAACCTCAGTGAGGTGCTGTGCTATACATTCATAAAACAAAAAGTTCATACGCACAAAGCCAGATATGGCATTATTATACAGTACTCAAGTGTCAGTACACTGAATATCACCACTGTAAAACTGAGTAAAACACTAACGCTAGACATACTGCCAGATCCAATACAAAACAAATGTTACATTTGCGTTGAAAGACATTACCGAATGCAAGTCTGTGATATTATAGTGGAAGTAATTGCATAAGATTGAGTATGTGAGACAGGGAATTAGAGGATGTGAGATGATGTAACCATGCACATGCTCTCTCTTTGTCCCTGGTCTGAATTCCTTAGAGCGGCAGTGATTAAAAAAAAAAAAAAAAAGTAAAGAGAAAAAGAAAAAACTAAACTATTTCTAATCACCTGAAGTGTACGTTGGAGAGTCTGTCTGCAACATTAGGGAAAATACACACTGCAGCTCCGAACAGGGAGGCTAGATTTAATATATAGAAACTCTCTCATAAATTATACCGAGGATAACATGACATGAAATATTTTGATGGAAATTTGCAGGGTGAGAAAATCCATACTGTACAGTCTCATTAAAAGTTCGGTAGTGACTCATATCCTCAGAAACAAATCTTGCAACATGCTACAGTGGCAAGTCACAAACTACCATAGACCATAGTTGCTAGAAACATTTTAAACACAGTAGACACTAAGGCTTGGCCAGGATGTTGATTACTGTGTTCGCAACAGACCTAGGCAGCCTATAAAAAGGCTGTGGGTCAGAAGACATGATACGAGACAGGCAAGTCTGTGACATTAATGATTAGAGAGCTCAGAGATGATCTTTGGCAAGTCTACCCTAGATGTTGCAAAAGTATCAGAAATAGCCCAAAGCACAATGGCTGAACAAAAAATAATTCAGACTTGCAGAGAAGTTTCAAGGCACAGACAGCCACTTGACAATCAGCAGTACGCACACGCTTTCAAATGTATCGCTGAAATGACAGAACATCTGGGCAGTCAGCGACAGCTCCCTAAAGCCATATAAAAGCAAGTGTGTGTTTGTGTGAGAGACAGAGGAGAAGAGCGAGAATGAGTGTGTGTGCATGCGTGTACCAGAGACACATGCTATAACTCATGCTCATTCAAGGATGTGGAGTGCTGTGGATGCCAGAAAATGTAGCCATCTTGCAAAGATGTACCATGCTGCAATTCATCCAGGAGAAACAAAATGCTCACCACGGGAATTTGATTTCAGCAGGGGTACCGCAAAATATAACCATAGTTGGATATACCACATTAATCACTGCAAGATTAACAGATCATGTCTGTCTTGATGAGTCCAAGCCACTTGTCATCTCATCTTTCCATGGCTTTGCCTATCTCTTCTGGCCAGTCCTGCACAACTCGTAAAGTGGTGAGGGCCACATTACTCCAAAGAAAACAGCTGAGGGCCGAAACCCCCTGGCCCCACGGAAACACCCCGCCCCAGCGCTGCCCAGCCCTGTGGAAACAAACCCTCCTTCTCCAACACCGCCCCACCAAAACAGCTGTGGGCCAAACAGGAAGGTTGGGGGTGGGGAGGTGATACTTTATTTTAAATCAACCAGGGGCTCCCAGCTGAAGAGGTGGCTCGGAGCCCTCAGGGGCAAATTAAAGGGCCCAGGGCTCCGGCAGCTGGGGGAACCTGAAGGTTTGCAGGGCTGGGGCAGGGATTTAAAGGGCCCAGAGCTCCTGCCGCTGAGGGGAGCCCGAGCCCTTTAAATCGCAGCCCCAGCCTGGCTGCCGGAGCCAGGGTGAGATTCAAAGGGCTCTGGGCTGCCTGCAGTCGTGGGGAGCCCAAAGCCCTTTAAATCCCAGCCCACAGCCAGGATTCAAAGGGCTCTGGGCTGCCCACAGCTGCGGGGAGCCCTGGAATCCTTTAAATCTCAGCCGCGGCCAGGATTCAAAGGGCTCTGGGCTGCCCGCAGCTGCGGGGAGTCCAGAGCCCTTTAAATCCCAGCTGCGGCCAGGATTCAAAGGGCTCTGGGCTGCCCACAGAGCACTGTGTGTGCAGGATTTAGAATCCCCCCCGAGGCCCACATGTTGTGCAGGCCTGTCTTATGGTATCAATACCAAGCGGAGGACAGGATTTTGTCAGTGGGCAGAAAAGAAGAGAGACACAGATGAGGGGAAGCACAAACACGTGGTTAGTAGGTGAAGAGCTGTCTGAGATGAGGGACAGACAGATAGACCCAAGACTGGGGGAAACACAGGGAAAAGGAAAATTCAGAGGGAGAGGTGCTCAATCTAGTCAGAAGCTTTCATAGAGGGAAGCAGAGAATAGACATGCAGAAAGAGGGGCTGGGGAGAGAGACACACACACGTGGAATAAATGAGCAGGAAAAATGAGACACACACAAGCAGAGATATGGATAGAAATGCACATGGGGAAGAGAAAGAAATGTTTGCACATTCAGAGAAGGAGGTGAATGAAATTCACACACACACACACAGTCTGCAATAAGAGAATGAAGGGCAGAATTCACTCCTTCCTTGGTCCACATCAGTCCACACTCAGGACTTGCTGCATGGCTGATCTACTGCTAGGGCCATACGTGATAGCTCAGGGTCATCAGGGCAGGGGAGCTGATTGCTTAGATGGTTCCATATTTTAAACCTTTTGGGTGGGTGTTAGTTTGGTAGGATGCATTGT
Organism: Chelonoidis abingdonii; assembly: GCF_003597395.2. Classification (NCBI taxonomy): domain Eukaryota; kingdom Metazoa; phylum Chordata; order Testudines; family Testudinidae; genus Chelonoidis; species Chelonoidis abingdonii. The sequence goes on along the minus strand of NC_133785.1, from coordinate 38,748,259 downwards.
GCAGAGTTACATTTATAGTAGCACTGATGGCTTAGAGAGCTGCTTGATAAACCAAAGTGAACAAATATCGGAAGTCAAAGGCCCATGGAGACACTTTCTGGGCAAATGCTACTCTTACCTTTATCAGGCGCATTAAAGAACAACCCATCCCATAGATCCAATGTGATTAAGGCAGATAAAGCTAAACTGGGCCAAGATTAAGATTGACACACTGTCTATTTAAACTCTTTCCTGGAAATGCTGAGCTTCATGCACAAAGAATAGTGCCGACAAGTCGATCACTCCCCACAGCATAAGACCAGACTAAAATTTATCTCAGCAACCTGCCTCTGAGTCTTACTGTAGGCCTGGACCTTGGTCCATCCAGCCCACAGATAAATACAGCTCTACCAAGAAATCTTCTGCAGGAAATCCGGCAGTAAGGTTCACTCTGCTGGCGTTCTTCAGGAGCTAACAGGAAAATCCACAGGTTTTGAAAATAGAGACAAGCCACAGAAGAACATTAGCTAGGCCACACTGGCAGCTCTTTAAAGAAGCATTGCTAAGCAGCGGGGGGGAGAGGGGGAATATAGGCTGGGTACTGTGAATATCTGAAAGGGTTAGCAAGCTGCCCTTGCATATAAGAAAGGGTTAAAGATTCAGAGAGCTCTCCAGAGGGAGATATGTATCTCTCTTTATGCCAGCATGGTTAGAACATCTATATTCCTGAGGTGTGCAGGTTTCCAGGGCTCCCTTTGTCATAAACTCTAGAGCAGTTAATGCAAATGGAAGAGAATTTCAGCTAAATGCCAGAGACACAGGGAAAGGAACGGTCTCCGTCTAAGACAGGCAAGAACTATCTTCCTACACAGCTTAGAGTAGGATCACCAGCTTCACAGTAGTCAGATGCTGTCTTCTGCAGAAATGGAATGCCACCAGCAGATGAGCCTGGGCAAGACAGAAAACAGGCAGAGTGCATCACAAGGCAGTTTCTTAGAAAGCAACAACTTCAACAGATAATGCAGCAATTTAACTAGGTGTTGTCAGATCCAATCAGACACACTGTGGCTACCTCAGAGAGTTAATGTAGGGCAAGCCGCTCCATTCCCCTCTTCTATTAAATCTCCCACACTTGTTATGTAGATAAATGCAAAACAAACAGCACTCTAAAAATAGGCTCAAAAGCCCAAAAGATTACTTAGATTATTTCTTAAACAGTCAGGACAGCGGGAGAGCGATGGCACTGCAGCCACAGTTCTTAGGCTAACTATGGAAATGATGAAAGTCTAAAAATCGTTGAGACCATTTGGCCTATGTTTAGAGTGCTATTAATTTTTCTTAGCTGGGTAGTTGGAAGGCAAAGCTATAGTGTATAGTGTATTTGAATCCTGCATTTGCAATGAACACTAGGAATCTGACTGATGCTAAGGTATATCAACAGAATTTAAAGAGGCGATAAAACAGGTCATTCCAGGAACGCAGAGTAAAGCATTATGAGCAAAATAAATTAACATCCCTCCAAATAGTATGGACGACAGGTAATTAAATGGGCTGTCTCAGTGGCTTTTCATGTATTCCACATATTTAATAGAGGGGGTTAAATTTCTTTATGTTGCTAAAAATACAAGTTTTAAAAAACAAAATGGATGCAAAACTACATTCCAAACTGTCTGTCTCTTGTTTAAAAAACGACAAAGAAAATTTAATGGTGGTTTGGGGAGAGAGAAGGAAATCTTACCTGATATTACTCCAAGCCCTGCATAAATTAAAACCTTCCACAATGAACCCCCCACAAATAAGTTTAGAGTAGAAACACTACATGAAGAGCAATGCCATAGCATAGCTGCAGCTATCAGTTAAAAGATTATTCAGAAGGATTAAACGCTGTCATTCTAATTTTTAATTAAAGGTAGAGAAAAATGTCATGCGACTGGGGGGTGGGGGAACCAGTCAAGTATTGCATATGTTAAAATTAAAAAAAAAAAATCCCCTTCACACCTGAAATGGTATCATTAAAAAGTGACACTAGTTTTTGGCTTGTTAGAGGCACAGAGTTGCCTGCTGCTCTGTATTTCACTCCTCTCCAATCTTAGTTGAGAAAATGAGAAGAAAGAAGGAACTGTGTCTGCTGCACCATAAAGCAGTGAGCAATTTCTCTTATAACAACTTTTGTTAGCCTGTAAACTACTGAGCCAGGCACCAGATTTCACTGTTTAAATGTCTATTCATCTAGCTTTTTAAAAAAATATATACCATTTTACAATATGTATATGTTTCTTTTACCACTTTTGCAGCACAGCTGGTTCATTCGCCTCTCTTCTCTATAGGTTCTTATACCACCTTCCTCACCGTAGTATGAGAGCACCTTCCAGTGATGCATTAAATAACATGACTTATATCCATCATGTGATGTTTGCTCCTCCTCTATCTCCAGGGAAAGGATGTTCAATACTCCTCATTGATAAAGCAACTATTAAATCAAATGGTTAGTCCTCAAGGTGACCTCCAGGTCAGTTTCCATATTGAAACATTTATATTGGGCCTGATTCTGGTACCATTCCTCATGTTGACTAACATCTTACTCCACAAGAGGACCCATTGATTTCAATGTTTTTTTATGTTTCTGGTAATTTCACCAACATGTCACATGACCTGAACAAACAAGCAAAGACAAAATCTCCTCTTTGGACTGATGAATGGGAAGTACTGATCAAGCAAGTGGTAATAATAGTCAGACTGTTAGGAGCATTTGAATGGTCAAGAAGAGAAACAAAGTATTAAAAGGTTATAGATAGTATGAAAACTGTCAAGACTTTAAAGAAAAATAAATACAGTAATCACTGAGTTGATGTCTGTGAAATAGAAAATATTAGTGTTCGCTTACAGAGTGTGAAATGAAATTTAAATGCATTTGATGCAGACAAGACAAGAGAAGGAAAAAACAAAGAAGTTCAGAATGCAATGTCAGGTAGCTGGTTTTGAACTGCTTTGTAAACAGCTGGAACATCTCAAGGCTATATAATTGAGGTGTTACAGAAGAAAGCTATAACATCGCCAGCAACCTCATCTTCTTTTTTTTCTTCAGTTAAAAACAATTACAAACAAATCAATTTTGATGGTTATGCAGAGCTAGCAAAAATGTTCCATAAAGGAATATGAAAACAACATTATAAAGTTAAAAAACCCAACCCATAGTCCATAACTGTGTCCTTTATTATGAAGTAATAAGAACTATAAAGTCCTAGATAAAGAACTTTTAGTGATCCAGGTCACCTTCCAAGACTGACGCCAGTACCTGAAAGGGGCCAGGCATCCAGGACAGATGTACACAGGGCATAAAAATCTAGGATACCTTTACAAGGCTAAGGCACGAAACCAAAGACAGCTCCACTGGGCCCTGATCTTCACATGTTTTAACTTCACTATCGGAAACTCCAGGACAGCTGCCAATCAGGTCTCTTGGGCGGGGTGTCCATAGTGTATATGTCTGCTGCAGATCACAGGGAGCAACCAAGTTATAGCTGCTCCTGGCTGGCAGTGTGACAATGGCTGTTGCCTGATGACCTGGGTTCGAGTCCTGGTGATCTTTACATCAATTTTCCATCCTCGGCCTCAAGCAAATGTTATATTTAAAAACACCATGAAAAACAACAGTGTTTCCTAGAAGATTTATTATTAAACATGCAAATGAGGAGCCTGATCCTGCGAACACTCAGGTTCATAAGTTACTTTACTAACACACAGAGCTTCCTCTTGCATAAGAAAAGTTCTTCACATACCAAGAGGTCAGATTCTCATCTATGGCGCTATGGCAATTTACACCAGCTGAAGATCTGTCTCCAAGTGGAACAGTCTTCCAATAGTAGTAGTGGAGGCAAATGATCTAACTCATTTGAAGATGGAGTTCAATACATTTATAAAGAGATGTACCAGATACGGTTTCCTGCAACAGTAGGGGACTGGACTCGATGACACAAGATGTCCCTTGCAGTTGTATGTTCCTAAGTCTGCAGGTCACAGCCCATAAAGACCAGTTCATAAAAGGCTCTTCTTTAATATTGATATTACAGAGGCATACAGAGATATCAACCACAATAAGAATCCTGTAGCGCTAGGCTCTGTGCAAACACGTATACAGACAGCCCCAGCTCCAAAGAATTTAAAGTCTAATTGTTTCTTTAGTCTGAGATGGAAAAAGGCAGCTAGCTCTCCTGTTGAAATTCACACGCCGCAGGTCATGTTCAGAAGAGGGCCATAATTTACACCGGGGAACAGGATGAGACCAAGTCTTGCCAACTTTAAAGTGCAATGTGAGACCCATCTACCCCCAGTAATGGCAACTGCAGAATAGCCCAGTTGTACCCCAAGCAAAAGCAAAATTAAGAAGAAAACAATAAAATGGGATAGGCAAAAATAAGTTTGGGAGCAGACATTATGCCTTTTAAATTATTTTTTCATGGAACCTAGATTTAGGATGCATGATGAGGAGTGTCAGCGGGAGATTGAAGACGAACATAGAGCTAAGACCTCAGTAAGGTATTCTCTCCTAGTAATCTCCCATAGAATGAATTGTTCAGAAGAGTGCCTCTTGACAGATGCCTATTACAACTGCATCAGCCATTTCTGATGCCGTTATCATATTGCAAGTGAATGCCTCATTTCCTCTCTGCTCTCATCCCCACAAGTCCTTCAGCATTGCACAATCTCTCACCATTTCTGATCGTACACTTCCAAGAAGTGAAGACTGGTCTAGAAGGGGATGATATTGCAGCTACAGCAGAGGAGAGAAGTCAAGGTTCTAGTCCCAGGTCTGCCATGGCATTTGGAATGACTTCTCTGTTCCTTTATTTTCTCCCCTTGCAATTTCCAAGATGAATCTCTGGTTTCTGTTCATCCTTGAAATGGATTTTCTGCCCATTCTTGTAGCCTTTCTATGACCCTCTGAATTTCCTCCCCATGGCGCGCACACACACACACACACACACACTCACTGGGATTTGCAACACTTCCCAGTATAGGATCAGTGGATATGAGCAGAGCCACGTGGTTTGGAAACTAGCTACAGGACTGCAGAAAAAGGGCAATGGGAAATAGAAATGTATTGAAACTGGTGATGCCTACTGGAGTATCAGAGAAATCAGTGGTAGGTTCAGTCTAACCCAAGCAAAGTTGATATAATATGCACTACCTATCAGTGGTAGGTTCAGTCTAACCCAGGCAAAGTTGATATAATATGCACTCTGGATGATCTAGAGAAACAGCAATTTTATCTTAAAAATGCCCAAATGTATATGAACTATTGGAATGACAACATAAATCAAGAGACAAGGTGAATGAGGTAATATCTTTTATTGGGAAAGCTCTCACCAACAGAAGTCGGTCCAATAAAGAGAGATTACCTCACCCATCTTGTCTCTCTAATATCCTGGGACCGACACAGCAACAACACTGCATAGAATGTACATAAAAGCAGTTCACTATGCAACAGTATAAAGGTGGTAGAGATTTAAATTGCAACTACAGTCACTCTTTCAAATTCTCTTCTAAAAATGAAAATATCCTACTTGTTAAAGCCATGTGATCATTTTGCATTTCACTGTCTGCAGCTGTGCTAGACTTCTAGCTTTTTTAATGAAAAATGAAAGATCATAATTAGAGTCTGCTGGAAGCAAATAAATCCAAGGTAAAGTCAAAGAAGTGCTTTTCCATTCTCAGGACACCACGGGAGTAAAGTGTGAGAAGTCTGAACTGTTTGACTGTCCTTCTATGTGCCTGTTTACTGATGATAAAAAAGAATTTTCACACACACAAAATCACACTGGAGTCAGTCCCTCAGTGATAAAACCCTTAATGATTCATACTGTTACACTGGAATCAACATATCATAAGCCTTCCACTACCCACGCTTTGGAAAACAGAAAGAAAGATGGATGAAATTACAGTGGATAACACACAATAGAAGTTCATGATTCTGAAGTTCTGATGAAAGGCTGTCCCTCTGAGAACAAAGTCAGTGCATAACTCTGTAATTAGACTTTGGAGGAGGGGTCTACCATGTATTAGCCTATTGTTGTTGATATCAGAAGTCTCTGGAGATTGTGGGCAAACATACACTAATAATTGCTGAATTTGATTATGTTTCCAAATTAATTGCACTTTGGCCTACCAGGAGTATGCAATCAGATACTGGGGCTGGTACTGGATAACCCAGTAAGATTGTTGTATTCAGCCTGGATCACTATTTGAATCAGCTCAATTTACACAGCCAAGTTGACAAGTAAGATTTTGACACTGCAGCACAAACATTTCCCCTATTTCAACACAGTTTACTGTCCACTAATAGTATTCCACATTATCTTAATTGTGACACCCACTAGACACTGTTAACTTTGAAGTGAGAGGATGCTTTGATTGATTTATTTTGGGGGACCTTGCAGGGGTGAGGTAGAGATGGCCAGCAGAATGTTTTCATATTTGGTTTCTCCATTTTCTTCTGACCATGGCAGCATTCCCTTCTGCACATAAAGTGAAGGAAAGCAGGGCCTTATAAATGCACAAGGATGTGTACTTCACTTTGAACTCACATTACCAATATGAGCAGAACTCCCCAAGAAAGCGACCTTCTGTGAAAATCTCAGACACAAAACAATTGAACATCAACTTACTTTGGACAAAAAAAAAAAAAATACATATCCTATGGAAAGGGACTTGAGGTGCAGTTTTACAAACTGACATCAAATGTTTCTATGAACCATTCTACAGAACTGTAGTTAAAAAGTAAACTTAACTATTTGCAACATTGTGTACCAGAATATTCTGTTCTGTCGTTAAGGACTATTGAGTATAGTTTAATCTACAGTTCATCTTGAACACAGAGGTGAGCACCTCTGCAAAAAAATCATTGTGTGCGCTTAAGAATACATAATTACTAACTACGGCATTTCTGGGCTACCTTTCATTTTAGCTGCCAGGCACTATAGATGTTAAAAATAGATTACACTTCAAGTCATCAACAGGAGGAACACGAATGTCTACAATATGAGTGCTGCCGCTTCGCAGTGTTTCAGTGAAAAATCAGAAACAATCTGCAGCCTAGTGAATAAGAACTGATTCACTTATGGAGTTTCTAACATTTCCATTCTGGCACTGCTTCTGAAAGCCAGTTTGAAACAACCCTCGCCTACCAAATTGAAGAGGAATTATTCTCAATTACAGCCCTCTCTGTTAAAAAGTACAGTCAGTGATCAGTGATGACCTTTTCTCTGACAGGTCAAACAGATGAAAAATTCTGACAGGCATTCAATTTTGAAGCTCTAGAGAGGAGAAAAAAAGGTTACTTTCCCCAACTACTTCTCACTCCCTTTGTATTATTAGCAAAACCACATTTGCTTTCTCTCCACTGAATAAATTGCATGTGGCAATGTAATTTTGTGTAAAGTCATTAGCTTAATGTTTTAATTTTGGTATCATTTGCTGAAATCGCTTCACAATCAATCATTTCAGCTTTATGTTTCTTACTTTTTGACGGTTTTGCTGAGCAGCACAATTTTGCTTGTCTCTCTCCCAGAGCTTGTACAGCCAGGTTACAGAGGAACATGTTGGGATGTCCTCTCTTGAACCACGGCAACACCACACTGCTTATTCTAAGCTTCTGCTGGAAGCACCTTACCTAGTTCAGGAGTAGCTTTAATTTCAAAGCTTAATTACATTAATTGAAATTACATGAATAGATTATTTTCAACTATCTGGCATTACCTATTACTGTTAATTATTTTAAAGAATAGATACTTTTCCGTGAAGCAAAAAGGATAGTTGCTCTAATGAAAGCTAAACTTCAAAAAAATGATATCCTCTTAATACTGGGTTAGTTAGCTTCTGCATACTCCTGTACCTGTTCTGCAATACTCTTAATTAGGGGTGAGAACCGTTTACAGAGCAGGATTCCCACATCTAAAGATTTCAAAAAGATCAAATGGACCAAAGAGCGACTGTTCCCTTAGGAATGCTTCTGGTCTGCATTTAAGTCAGCACACGACTAGTCTTCAATAGCATGACATTTATTCCATTCAGGAATACTGGTGTCCACCTCCCAAAAGGAAATGCAATTCCTAACATTGACTGAAAGCAGTCCAAACCTGACTAGGGCCAACCAGAGCAGTGCCAAAAGAAATGAGGAAATGGCATTCTGACGTTGTCTTGTGTGTGACCGACACAGGTAAATGGTGATATTCACATTCACCACCTGCTCCACTATTTTTGCATCAGCATTCATGGTCACCATTAAATAGTCAACATTAACTGTGCTCTTTCTGATTCATTGCTGGGACTTTTTAAATGAGAATCAAAGTAACTGTGCTCAGTGGAACCAGAAACCCCAGTTTAAAGGAAAATATTACATAGCTAGAGATGGCAAATCTCTGCCACATGGTCAAAAAATATTGGGTATGGCATCATCCCTTGCATCTGTTAGACAAGCTCCTGGGGCAAGTGTAGGATTTTGCGATGTCCTGTGACTCCAGGCACACTGTGGCCACCTTAGGTCCCAATCCTACAGATGCTTCCCTTTAAGCACATGAGTAGCCCCACTAGCTTCCCCAGGACTACTCATGTGAGTAACGTTAAGCACAAGGATATGTTTTTGCAGAATCGGGGCCTAGGCTTCAATCTTGCAAACAAACACGCTTAACTTTACACCTGTGAGTAGTCCCATTAACATCAACTGGAGTAGCCGATTGAAGGAGTAGGGCCTGAGTGAGAAATTTCTGTAACTAGAGTTGAAATTTTAGAGGGTTCATGTTTGTTCTAAAATGCTAAGCTTCAGACACCAGCACCAAGACTCCCTTATCATTGAGGGGGAATCCAAAATGGCCATGAGTACGATGTCAATAGTTGCCTTACTCACAGGCAAAATTTGAAACCAAAATGTGAAGCATTTTTTGTTCATTTCCTTAGGCCTTTATTTTGAATAAACAAAACACAAAATAATTTTTATTTTCCATGTACACAGTCCTGTACATAGAACTTGAGAGAGCTGGGAAATACACTTGCCTTAACTTCAAAGTTTGAATAGTATAAAATTTTATAGATACTCCATGTTTCCTATTTCATTCATAGAAACATACGAAAGCCCTCTGGTGGCTAGCCTAAAACAGCTAAAATCCCACAGCACGTTTGTTACCCAAAGACTATGTAGCCTAGTGGATAATATCTCTCAGTCAAGTATTTCTACATTGCCTGGTATGCAGGGGATGGGCAAATAAAGCTAAATAATTCCCAAATGGCTGAAATATCAGTGCTTTTCATGGGAGTCAGTCAAATGTTTCATAAGAATACCCAGACACATTTGTCTGATTAGTATTTTGACACTCCTTGCAAATTACTGCAGCTGGTGGGACTTGACCTATTCCTTGAAATAAATTCAAGGGGCTGTTAAATGAAACTTACTCAGCTTCCCCTCTTAAGGGGTCTGATCCAAAGCCCACTGAAATAAACGGAAAGACTCCTATTGACTACAGTGAACTTTGGATCAGGCCTCAGGGCAGCAGCCCCTATCCTACGAACTTCATCCACCTACAGTCATTGGGTGGGTGGAGGGCACCTGGAGAAGTCACTGACCCAAAAAATCCAGAAACATCTTCAATTAGTTTGGAAGCTGTGGGACCCCCGTCGTAGCTTCCTACTCAGATTTGAACCTTAGCGTTCATAAACTGAGAAGCTAGCATGAACCCCTCTAAGCTTAATTACCAGCTCAGATCTGATAGGCTGCCACCAGCCAAGAATTTCCAGTGTCTTGGCTCATTTGGGTTCTCCTCAAAACCTTCCCTGGGGACCCAAGAACCGAAATCCCTTGGATTCTTAAACAAGGAGAATAAACCATTTCCCTTCCTGCTCTTATTCCTCCCAGATTTCCCACCCTGGGTAATTAGGAATTTCCTTGCTTCATCCCTTGAAACACAAAACCGAGGGCAATTTACCTTCCCCTCCTTCTTTTCCCTCCCCAGTCTTCCTGAGAGAGACAGTAATCCTGGCACAGAGATCCTATCCCTTGCCATACTAGAAAGAAAAGTCAACAATTTTTTAAAAAATGAAGCTTTATATAAGAAAGAAAAAGACAAAAAATTAATCTCTGCATTAAGTTGACAATACACAGGCTATTACTTAAAAGAAATATGAATAAACAGACTTATTTCAAAAAGAGATACATTTAACCATTCCAGAAACTACACAATGTAAATGCAAACAAAACATATAAAAGCCTATTGTTTTGTTACCTTTGTACTCACAACTTTGAAAATGAAGATTAGAAGCCTGAAGATAGAAGAGCCTCCATAGCCGAGAGACAGACAAAAGACACAGACCAACATTCCTCCCTGAGTTTTGAAAAATCCAGTTTTCTGATTGGTCCTCTGGTCAGGTGTTTGGTTCCCTTTGTTAACCCTTTACAGGTGAAAGAAACATTAACCCTTAGCTATCTATTTATGACAACCCCTCACCTTGTAATAACAGCAACCAGAATATACCTGCCCAGAGATACTGCAGCTAACCTCACTTCTAGTTTATCAGTATACCAAAAGCCCTTCCCTGGGTTGCCAGGATCTCCCTACTTACTGTTCTGAGACCTAGCTGTAGCTAGGTAAATCATAAGGTGAAAAGTTGAATAACTGTGACAGAGTATAAATCGGAGAATAAGGTTTCATGCTTCTAACCAGACACAGATGAAAATACACCATTATATTTAATTTTTCAAAAGCAAACCCTAATTTAATTAATTAGAGTTAATCTCCCCAGAAATTCATCTCCACCATGTGAGTTCCAATATGGAAGCCAATTTAGCCCTAATAGTGGCTTTTTTAACTTGTTCTTTTAAATGGCTCTCTCTTAACATGGCTGATCTTAAAGACATCACATTTCCATATGGCTGAATGTTCTTCTAGCTTGGTTTATTTTACATGACACTTCCTTTGTAAAGTGCTTTGTGATCTCTGGATGAAAAGGACTACACACAAACTGGGTATTTATTATTATATGAAAAGCTTGGGGTAAGATGTTTTTCATCCGTTCAACAGTCATAAAAGTATTGCCTAAATTCATGCCAAAAAAGGAAAGAACAACTGATGTGGTGTTGTGAAGAGCACTAAACCCGGTGCAATTAATGGACTGCCAGTATTTTTCAAACTCCTGCAAAGCCAAGATTTCTCAACCCAACATTCAGAAAAGTTGTCCAGTCCACTTTGTAGATATTTGGGAGTAGGAGGTAAATGGAAATCATACGAGAGTTTTCCATTGTTGTGTTACCAGAGCACTAAAGACTCTGACTTAGTGCTTCTAATGCAGATGTTGCAAGATCAGTGTTAAAAATTCAATAAATGGTCCTCTTCTCTCTGAGATGCTTAAGAATTGATAGCTCAGCATGGTGTTAGGGCTGCATCAGGCTGTCAAAGGTAAAGTCTTCCTGAAGGCTTAGAAAAGATATGGTCTTGACCACTTGTGGTTGTTAACGCTCATGGCAATTTTTTATAAGATGAAGTGCTAATCTTTGTGTTCTGGCTAAATCCAAGTTTTGGTAATTACATTCTGCCCACAATAGCTTCTACAGTTTCAATGAAATCCAGTATGTGTGTCCCCCGTTCCTAGTTCTAAATTGCTGTGAAGTGTTGCCGAGTACTGTTGAAAAATTACCACATTTCACCCCAGAAATGGCCGACCTTCCATGGTGACCAAACTAATTCCTATACAACATTGGATCAAATCTTACATTCCCACCTAATACCCACACACTTCCATGTGAGCTTTGCCTGGGTAATTAATGCAGGAACCGATCCCAAATTAATCCAAAAATTCAGTGAAGATTCTGAAATACAGTAGGATACTTTGGACTGAAAGACTACTGTATACAAATCACTATCGCTACGTTATCAGATAATCAGATAACTAGGGGCATACTGCAAAAACCACAGACAAGAGCTTTAGCAACTGAATCTAGCTCCTTGGTTATTATTGCTACTTATACAAGGCCTAAACATTTTTTTAGATTTGCTATCCTGGGTGGCAATAAATATCCTTTTATGGCTGCCCAGATGTTAGTGTGCAAAGTCTTTTCCATTATTCATGCTCCATAAACACACAGGAAGAGCTGGGTACAGTTCAAACACATAGGAAACCTAATTTCAAATATCCCACCATATTTTAAAAGTAATTTAGGTATGGAAAGCTCCGTGCCCTTATTTATGAAGGTTATCTGCTTTGGAAATAGATAAAGCAGTTAGTCATCCTTTTACTGAAGTTTTACAGAGCAAAAGCCCTTAACTCATCAGCATAGCACTGAGTCATGCAAACAGCCAATCAGCAACAATGACCGCACCCAAAGATGGCTAGAATTTAAATTGACAGTTTATGTTTTGAAGGGTTACACTTGTCAAGGCTGTTAGACCAAAAAGTTGACCTACAGGCTCATCCACTGTTATTCCCGTCAGCATTCCAAACAAAGCCATGCAGCCATGCCTGGGTAGCAATTATCTATTTATTATAGAAGACGTAAGTAGTCTGTATTTTATTTTACATTGCAGCGTTGATTAATTTAAACAAAAAAACAGACTACAGGGTCTTTAATGCTGGGCAAATATTTACATTTTGCAAGTCAATTTTTAAACTTAATTTTGCCAGTGTCTATATTTTATACGTACCTTCAAAGTTATGTTGCATAGACACAGCTGCTGCCTGTGTTTTAGCCATTTGTCATTATAAGCTTTTCAGCAGTTTTGGCCTAGCCCCCGTGGTCAGAAAAGGCCAAAACATTAGTGAACCCAATAGATGACAGCTGTTGACTAACCAGCTGCCTGCTGCTGGCAAAGTTCCCAGGAAAGAGGAGATGCACCCAAAGCCTGTGGTGCCCCACCTCACAATGGGATCTGAGAGGGCATGGGGGAAGCTGGCAGCTGCTGAGGTTCATGTGAGTGATTCTGAGTCGGACACAACGCACACAGAGTACAAGCCATCCAGGGGACCTGGCAATATCTGGAGCCGGGCTGAGGTTTTGGTAGATCCAGGCCCAGGCCCGTACTCTCTAACCCTGCCAGGATTCACAGTGTTACTCTAACCCCATAAGCATTGTGAATCAGTAGGAGCCAGGCTGTCACAGGGGGCAGGAAGTCTAGGGCCTCAGTAGCCTTTCAGAAATCTGTGGGCTCAAGAGTAGAATCTCTAGCCTGTTCCATGAGGGTGGAGGGGCAAGAGAAAAAATGAGTTAGAAATGTCATTATTCCAAACCCATGGCTTGTCCTGTCCTCTGTGCAGGAATAACCATCGCAGAGGACTCTGGGGCATGCACAGACCAGAAATGAGCCGAAAACACACATTTATGTAGGTATATAAATACAGCATTTTTTAAAACATTAAAGCAGGATTAGATAGAACCAGTATATCTATTAGTCTCTTTCAAGGTCCTTATGAGAAGAAAAACACCACAGGCTCTCTTTTCATTCCTTTAGCTATTAATACATAACTCTAATGGATTAAACATATAAACCCTTCTCTTCTCCATCCTGCACCCCATCTCCCACCCCCAGCCTGAACCTCTGGATTTGACACTGGAAGTTCATGGTATATGGGGATCCTTAGAGTAGGGGGCCAGATCTTAAGGATGAACACAAGCTCCTCTTAGACTCCAAGCCAAATCAGGGTGTGTTTTTTAAATTCACCCCCCTTACCTTCTGTTGACTATCAATCTTTGGACCATGTGACACAACGTTTAATTTCGAATACTGTGACCTCCTCTGGCCACCTTAGGCTAAAAACATATCACAGAAATGAAAATTAAAAAAAAAACAGAGCACAAAAAAGCAAGAGTTACAAGATCACATCAAGGATCTTAGATATTCTAAAAGGTATGTGTTCCTGCCGCCACTGGAGTCATATGGGAGTTGTGTCACTGATACACCAGGAGTAGAATCAGAATCAGTCCTAAGGTTAACAGAATTCTTGAGGAAACAACAGATTACTATATGTCCACATTCCTCATTTATAAATTGAATTCTGTTATGAGGTCTTGTCTGCATTTCCTGATGATGAATAAAACAAATGTATACTCCACCTCAGAGGCACACCAGAAATTAAAAATGCATTAATTCATGCAAGCTCAGACCTGAGATAGATCCATTTTGTTGTGTTGTATTATTTAAAAAAGAAAAGTTTAGACAAGATGGAAATTTAGCATGAACCAGAATCCTAAAACTCCTAGGGTCCAGGACAGTGCTTGGACAAAAATCAAATACTTCTCATCCAAGGTATGGCACTAGCTTCATAAAAAAAATCATCATATGTTCAGTCACAAATGGTTATTGTAAAATCTTTATTAACCTAAGTGCATACAAAATTGTGAATTCTTAATACAAAGCAGTATTTGACTTTTAAATTTCATTTTAAGCTTGCCCTGTTCACTTGGAATGTGATTACAGAGTAAATTAAAAAGTAATCACATGTGAATTACATTTCCTCATGAATGTAATGACTTCAGGAGACTGATTACTGTTAAGCAGTGCCTGTCCTACCTCATGCATACCTTCCCAGGTGAGATGTGCAAGATAGCTGTCGTGAGTTGATTTAATTTCCTTTCACTGGTAGTCCAGTGAGACATGCTGAACAGATACAGACTCAGCGCGTTCATTAGATCTGTATATGTTCATCTCTTTTGTCCATCCAAGCACCATCTGCGAAACGCTATCAGTGCCAGCTTATGGGGTTGTGAGCAAGGCCCCTGGGACTTCGCTTATCCTGTATGCTATTTTCTAACCAGGAAAATCTTTTACATTTAGATAGACCAGTTCCATAAGCACATAGAACAACAGATTCCTATTCATGTCAGGATACAAAAAAAAAAAAAAAAAAAATGTCCTCATGAGGAAGGAGCTTATTAATAATCTAGAAAATATTCCTCTACAGAACAAAACAAACTAAATATGCTACAATGTTCAAACCGAGGAGTAGAATATATTTTTGGAAAACTTTTTGCTTTTTAAATTTTTTTATTATTAAATTTAAACTAAGAGCATTATTTCCAACAGAGATAATCTCATTATCTATATGTAAAACAGGTGGAGCTCCCACCCTGCTCCTAACACAGTACACATACAATGGATCTGGTCCAAACTTTCTGGAGTGTGCCATTATTGGGAAGTTAAATAGGCAGACAAAACATTAATTTCAGCATAAGCACACTCTTTGGTTTTGCTGTGCCTGTTGCTTTCACTAAGTCTTAGCCTGCCCCTGCTCTTAGTTCTCTCTTCCTCAAAGAGGAACACTCAGAACGTTTTTAGCTCCTGACTTAGAACTAAATAAGACCCTCACCTGATCGGGCTGAATCAAAAGCAATAACTCTGCATCTCTGTGCAGATCCTAGAAACTGAAATCTTCTTACACTATCATATTGTTTTTGTCCTGACAAATGATCTCCTGTCAGTTGTGTAAATGGTATAGTCCTATTCTCCCCAACTCACACAATATTACAGGTGAATTTAACACTCTCCAAAATGATGGTCCAATGCAGCACTGATGTGAGATTTTTGATGGGGGCAAAAAGCAGAGGACCAATAGCTCAGTGGTTTGAGCGTTGGCCTGCTAAACTCAGGGTTGTGAGTTCAACCCTTGAGGGGGACATTTAGGGATATGGGGCAAAAATTGGTTGGATGATTTAATTGGGGATTGGTCCTAGTATGAGGAGGTGGTTGAACAAGATGATCTCCTGAGGTCCCTTCTAACCCCGATATTCTGTGATTTATCCAAACACAACTTTGCCAGCAATCTAGATTCTGAAGACCCAAAATTGGGTGGTTCCCCACCCCCCTGTCTTAGAGCTCTATCAAGACACAGTGAGACACCCATGTAGGGGCTTAGATAAACCAAGCAAACTCATTCTTACTCATTTGACCATAACAACATTTAGTACTAATAATGAATTTGGCTAGTATGTCTAAGAATAAAAGGGAATTTCACTGTACTATACAGAAAGCCCTATAAATGCTAAAAATAGAAGTATGATGAAATTGCTCTATAACTACATTGCATTCCTGCTAGTATACTTGTCATCCTCAATTTTAAATAGACTTTCTGCTGGAAGCATAACATTCTATAGATTAGTATTTTAAAATCTTTAAATAGGCATTGCAGATTACATAGATGTACTTTTTAATTTCTTTCATGTTGTTGCTTTCCATGTGTTTCTTACAGACCACAAACCAGCCTGGCTCCACATCTTTTACAGTCCTCTTTGTGCACCAGATACATTCAGGATGTTGACACAGACCCATTTGTTGACTGGCTCTGTACCAGTACATTCCCCCTCAGGTTCCAACTGTGTTAGAAAGGGTCAAATTTTGGACTTGATATGTTAGAGTGCCCCATCTCAATGTTCAAGAAATAACAAATGCGGTTCTACAAACTGGGATGTCATGTAATGGAAATTAAATTATTTGACATAATCACTTTTTGACCTGTGTTTATATCTAAGAGTTCTGAATGCTTTCAGAATCATCATATCTTAAACCTATGATGCCTAAAAAGAAAAGGAAACATAACAAGAAACATTGTCACTTTAATGATTATTCACAGCCCTGTTTTTGTAAAGGATGGCCATTTTAAATACTGTGAATCCTCATGATTCCTTTCTACCCCCAGGGATTATTAGTTTAAGTCCTTCTTGTGTTGATAGGTTCCTCCTGAATTCTAATACTGCAATTTGCCTCTCTGGAAAAAGCACACAGTTACAAGGTAACATTTTTCAGATTGCACACTATGGAGCCAGGGTACTGTATCTGCTTCCTTTTGATTTCCTGGGATGTTAAGGATCTCCCAAGAGACTATTCATAAAGAGCGGGAGGGATACTGCTTCGTGGGCGAGCATTCTCTGCCTTAAATAACACAACCAGAAATTAATTGGCACTAATTCACTTGTTCAGACTTGTACAGAAGATGTTGCTCATAAACAGTGGCCACGGTTCCCTGATTACAGATATGTAATTAATTCTGAAAAAGGCTATTACAAAATAACAATCCAATACAATCTCAGCAGGTGTCACTGCAGTCAGAAGAACATATCACAGTAAGAACATAGTGAATCTTTAGACTGCCTGACTTCACTTGTCCTATGTAAAAGCCAGTAAAGCAGACGCTCATTTCTATTTACCTGGCCTCTGCTGGTTGTAAATGTCCCTGTAATTGGGAGTAGTAACCTCATAGTTTGACCTGAATGAGTTGTTTATTGGGATTATAATGAGAACTGTAAGCATAGTATTTCTCTGCCCAGCTTACAAATAGTAAAGCATGGACTGCCTGTAATGAGTGCCCCCATCAAACTGTCATTTTTCTGAAAAATGTGTTTCTTGAATTAAAATTTAGGTTAAAATGAAACACCCAGCTGGCCACAGGTGATCTGAGCGTACACCCTCTGGCACCCTCCAAAGTATTGATCATATCCCCACTTACGGCAAAGTAGGACACTGGACTGGGAGCGAGGATACCTTGATTCTACTCCCAGCTCTTCCATTCATCTGCTGCAAGAATTTGCCCAAGTCATTTCACCTTTCTGGGTCTGTTTCCCCTCCTACTTCTTTTTCTGTCTTAGCTAGTAAGCTTGTAACCTCTTCAGGGTAGGGACTGTTTCTCGCTCTGCATCTGTGCGGCATCTAACCCAATGGAACCCCAACTCTGGCTTGGGCCCCTAGGAGCTATCATCACTTAAATCAATAATGCTAATGGCTCAGCATGATGTGGTTAATACAGTCCTTTTCGGGGTCCTGGCCTGTGCTTTTCCCACAAAGCACATGGTGTCCATAAATAAACGTCTATCAGCACTCTTGAAGACCAGTGTTTCTTTTCTGCCTGCACTTCCTGTGAGAGTTTAATATTATATATTGCTCTCAGATAGATGTGGTTGGCAGGTGCTGTGCCCAAATGAATTTTATAAATCTTAAAATACAGTTTCATTCTCAGAATTAGCATAATACAGAGTGGGGAGGTTGATTTGCCATTGAACTGTGCATTTAGGAAATCAAAATGCAGACTAGGAAAGCCATCTGTGGTGGACAGCCTAAAATTCGATCAAGTGCCTTACTGACTGCTTGCCATTTTTCTGAAAGGCATCAAACCAGAGATCTGATTTTTAAATATGTAATTATCAGAGATACATTTCCTGAGCTATTCCACTCACACAATGCAATATCAGAAAGGAGGGGGTGGGGAACCCACAATTTGCACATTGATGCAACCACATTTCTGAGTTAGAACGTGACATGCATATTTCTCATGAATAACTGATTGTTAGCAGATTTTTACATTATTTACTGAAAACACTCGGTGTGTCCCGATTTCCAGCATGTATCTAATGCAGAAAGGAAAGACTAGGATTAAAGTTCTTCTTATGTGTACCTCGGAATCAGTTTACTTAGTGTCCTTTCGTGGCCAGAGATCCCTCTGCAGTATCCTCCCTCTGTTTTCCATCTTTGGGGTCCCTTACAACCTCCCACAGTCTCTCTCCTGAGTATCACCATGCTCCACTTGGGGCTCGTTTAACATCTCACACCATTCCATACAATCCGCAATGCACCAAAAATAAACTCCATTATTCCAAACCAAAGGAACACTTCCTCTCTTCCATGACAAGGCCATTTCCTGGGCTTTTGTTTGTTCCAACTCCCTGGAACAGGGTCTACTGACCTTCTCTCCTCTGAAAAGGGCAGTATACCCCATTACACTGTGTTTACAGAGGGATGGTTCAGCCTCAGGCACTTCTTTAAAGCAATTCCCGAGGCCTGTTTCCAGAGCGAGGATGGAAGATTCTAAAAGGAATTCGATACCACCCTGTCCTTTTCCACAGTAGCTTCAAAACTCAAAGTACCAGGCCAAATTCTCTACTTGACTTCAATGGAGCAGCACTGATTGACACCAGCAAAGAATCTGGCCCACAGAGATCATCAAGGAGATGGGAAGGAACTAAGGAAGATCAGCCTCACCATAGAAGCTCAACTAAATAACTTACACACACACACTAAGCTTGCCCTTTTTAGCTTTGTGAAGTATTTGCTCTGGAGCTCTTTAGTGCCAAACATAAGACTTGTTCAGCACAGTAATTACCAGAATCTTTTAAATCAACCATGCTCAACATAAAATACCCCCGGGGGCGGGCTTGCCAGAACCTCAAACCCAAAGCACTTGAACTCTGGAGAAGTTTCATTCCGGCCCACGGTTAAGAAAGCGCAATAAAACAGCATGTCCTCTGCCTATGGTTAGCATGCCTCATATAACTTTTCAATGTAGACAAAGCCTATTGGCATAACTATACTGGTCTATCTATACTCAGAGTAGATCCAGCTATGTTGACAGCAGAGGGCTTCCATTGACGTAGCTAACATCGTTTGGGAAGTGGTGTTTCTACACCAACAGGAAAACTCCTGTCAGTGGAAGCTGCATCAGTACTGCAGGGCAATGCCAGAGCTGTGCCGAAGTAGCAGTGCTGGTGTAGTCTCCATAATGTAGACGTACTGCTGTCTAAGTATCCAATGTGCTTTGAATAGATAAGATACTATTCAGACATTTCCAAACCAGTTTATCCCATCTTTCCCTCGATTGTATGAAGCTGAAACTAATATAGAATTTTTAGGATTTTCAGCAAAGAAACTGAAAATACAGTCATCCAGATTGGCTGGGAGTCCCAGATTCTTCTAAAGTAATTACATTTTTTAGCTCTCTGGTGCTAAAATATAGGAGTAATAGCTTATAAAATATACAAATCTTTTCCTATCTCATAAAGCGAGGAGCCTCTTGCTATCTTTTAGTAAAAGGCAGTGTGGAAAGACAACAGTAATTGTCTCAAGCAGTATCACAACCTTTAGGTACCAGCAAAAACCATACTAACTTTCCTGAATACAACAAGCAGACCCTAGCACCCTGGTATTTTCAGACAATTGGCTGAAATGCCAATTCATGTCTTGTACTCTCAGTTTTATCAATAAAATAAATAAAATACATTAGAAATATTAAGAGGCAAGTTGGTCTCTTGATATGTGCATTTAATTTTCATTAATGTTTCTGAGACTTAATCACTGACATTGAGAGAAGAGATTATGTCCTTAAATTTAGCTGCCTTTTTCACTCCTGAAGAGTCACATTGACCCTTGCTTACATAATTTTATGAACTAAACTGAGGGTGAAAGTTCACCTCTATGCAGACGGCCAGTACATGATCTCTGCAACATTTATATCTCACTTCAGCAGTATTTTAAGGGCTGTGTGGGATGGGATGCAATCAATTTTACATGGATGTTCTGATACTAGAGTGATAGGTAGCAGCTGTGGCAAATTGCCGGTACTGTTCTCTGGGTCTCGCGCTTTCTCTTCTCTGGGGTAGGTTCAGGGCAATATTGCTTGCCTCTGAACCAGTTCTTAATCACTCCCCCAGTGTCCTTGGAGAAGGGGAGTGGAGAGGGAAGGACCTGGGCCCACCCTCTACTCCAGGTCCCAACCCAGGGGCCCTGGGGTTGTGGTGAACCACTTGACTAGCGGTTTCTTCCCCTGGGTTACTTCCCTCTCATACCAATCAGCTTGTGAAGGGCTTCTCGCCTCTCTTCTATACAAGCCTGGTGCCCCTTACCTAGGGTTTCTGTTGGGCTTCCCAATCCACCGCAGCACTCCTCCAAACCTTCTATTTCTCTCTGGACAAACTCTTCTCTTCTGCAATCTGCACTCTGCTCCAATCCAACCTTTCTCCTTCAACTACCACCCCTGTCTGACTGAAGCAGGGGTTTATATCCCATGACTGGAGTCAGGTGCTCTAACTGGAGTCAGGTGCTCTAATTGGCCACAGCTGTTCTAGTTAATCTAAAGCAAACCTTCCTCCCTTGGCAGGGAATAAGGCCCCCTGCTAACACTCTTATGCTGCCCTCTGGCCATGCTGTATCACACAGCATAAACTCCTAAGATAGATGGATTGGAGTGGTGCAGAGATTTCATGCTGGCCTTC
This sequence comes from Chelonoidis abingdonii, assembly GCF_003597395.2. Lineage (NCBI taxonomy): Eukaryota > Metazoa > Chordata > Testudines > Testudinidae > Chelonoidis > Chelonoidis abingdonii. The sequence continues at coordinate 38,727,273 of NC_133785.1, read as the reverse complement.
TGTACTCAATATACCGTCTATTTGCATTTTTTGATGGCAATATACCATGAGAGCTGATTAATCCAAACCAGCTCAGAATCTCTAGTTTTATGATTTAAAATAAAAGAAAGTCTCAGATTAATGGATACACTGAACAATACGGGGTTTAAGAGAGATTGCCGGTGAAACTGTTCAGATTCTCAGGCAAATATGTCAAACTACAGACTTTAACTAGCTTTGTCTGTGTATCATTTTATAACATGTTGAGAGCAATACATTAAGAAATTGCATTTATTTTTAAAGAGGGGACTTGAGATGTGCTTGGAAGATCTGACCAGAAACGCTTATCAGGGCCACCAACATACAGCCAATACAGAGGATATTAGATTGTTCATCACAATTAACTCAAATAAAGATTCCAGACATGGAACTGTAAGCTACCCCTTTTTGCAAACAGCGTGTAAATTACATCTGTTTAGAAAGTGAACACAAGATGGTGTGGCGTGTAGCTGCACGGATGTTTATATACAAGTGTGGTTGTGGCACTCTGTACCTTGGGGGAGTGCCCTATAACCCCCGTATCCATCATTTGTACAGAACTATGATATTTCATATAAAGCATGTTGTGTGAGATATCATGGGAAAGGTTATGATCTGCTGAAACCCACTGTTCATTTAAATATGTACATTATTAATGCATATGAAGTTATGAGTATTGTGTTGTATGATTGTCACTAAAATATGCTGTGGGCTTGGGAAGCACCCAGATACTAGCTTCCCAAAGACTGTAACAAGGGGTATAACCAATGCCCAGGCAGGTGTCAAACTATCAACTGCCATTGTCCAGCAAGGCAGCTACAATTCAACGACTCACCTGCATAAGGCCATACCAGGGAAGTTGCTCAACCTTGTCTGGTGACTCAGCAATGCCCATCAGACATGCCTGGGGGAGAAGAAAAGTCCAAGCACGGGGCTACTGTGTTCTGTTTTATATCCTTAGTCCATGTGCATGGAATTAATTTCTTCTAATGGAACCAAGAATCACTCCCCACGCGTCAGCAAACTTTACAACATCCACCCTTTTTCCTTGCAACGCAGTGAGACTAGCTTTCAGTTTGGTTGTATAGTTCGCGATAATATAGGAGGCCTCCATGGTTCCAGTTAATAACCTTGGGACTGGAGGATTTAATTACTGGCCGGGGTTCAGAGGCAATTCAAGGAGACTCCAACAGCTGCCAGATAGTTCAGTGTATAGGAGCCTGTCTGGGCTAAACTGCCTAACAGGAAGGGCCCAGGGTTCTGGAAAGCATAAAAGCTATGCCATCTGAATTGTATTTTTGTTCTGTATTTCTGAGATGGCAAAAAGAATGCAGCTAGGAACTTTTCCCAAATTAGTGTCAACATGCATTAGTCCAGAGACACTGCAATAAACCCATACACGAAGAGGCTGAACCTCTGGTGAAATTTTCATCTCTTCTTGTTCCACACCTGGTCCTGCAACAAGGACCTAAATTGATGTCTATAGATGGATATGTCATAGTTTGAAAGTATAGTTTTTCTGAACCTTCCAGGACTAGGAGAAAAGGCTGTGTACCACATTGGGAAGTTGGGAAGCTCCCCTGTGCAGTGGCAAAAAGCTCCCAAATGGATAGTTTTGGCAGACTGCAAAATACCAATCTTTAAATGTGCCATTGAGTCAAGACTGCTTATTGCTTCAGACCAGTAAAATTTGGAGGGGAAGGTGATTTAAAATAAAATAAAGGCAATCTGAAGTTCCTCAAAGGTTTGAAATGTTAAAAAGCTGCTCCGGGGAGAATGCATTAACAGACTGAGAGTAAGGGAGGCCATTAACGAGGCATGATAAATACAATCTATACATGGATATCACAACATGTGTAAGGGATGTGTGTGATATCCACAATATATGCGATTAGGAGAGAACTATATAAATTACACATACACAAAGTGCTTATGATCAATCACTGAAGATGTGTTTACATTTAATTTGCATAAAAATGTGCTGAGAAAGCCAAGCAAGACCTGTCATCCTAAGGATGTGTTAAGCCAAAGAAATTCAAAATGCTTTGGGCAAAACCCTAACCCTGTTAAGCATTTTAATCACATTTTTATAGGGGCAGCCTTATTAATGCAAGCAGTCTTCGAGAACCTGACAAATTTTCTTGATGCCTTGCCAAGTGTAAGGTGAGCCAATTGTGCCCTGGAATCACCCAGTTCTAATTGTAAACTAATTTTTTAAAATTAAAGGTTAACTTGGAGTGAAAGTCAAAACCTGCAATGATAGTATAGAAGCTTTAACTTCAGAATGAGTGCATTTGATGGTATATTATGTACTCAGTTGCAAAGTGCATAAAAGCCGTTTAAAAAAAGATAGTTATCTAGAACTATTAAAATAGAACAACAATCGTTTCCACATAGATAACACCGTTCACTATAGACTAAGGGGAATGGCTTCACCTCCTGGTCCCTTTATGCTGCATAAAAGGACCAGAGCATATCCAGTCAGGGAGGCTTCCTCCAGCCTTGGCACTGGAGAAAACAGCCATAAGGTTGCTTTCTGAGGCCCCTTGGTGTAGGGGGCTTCTTGTGGTCAGTGTCCCATCATCCAACGCTGCAGAAATTTCAAGACAACTGTGGCCCCTAGGGCAGCCTGGGGAGATTGTGGTAACTTCACCAGGCCCCCAAGGCTGTCAAAGTTAAACTGGGGGCTTCCATGGCCCCAAAGTTTCCCAGGACTGGGAGGGCACAAAGGTGGCTTGAAGCCACAGTAGCTCCCCTGTGCCTGGGCTGTGAGTTATATGCTATTACAACCTGCATGTAACATGTAGCAAAGCCAAGAAGTAGTGTAGCAAAACAGAAGTCACCCTTATCACACATAGTGGTTCATATGGTCCCTTGCACAATTCTGAAGGCATTTGTTGTGTCTATGCACACACACAATGCCAATGCAAGAAGAGAACTTGGGTGCGCACATAACTACAATTTATGGATGTGCCTTAGGGATGGTGTAGGCCTTAGTTACAGGTACAAAAAAAATTGCACATGCACTTGCCCATTCAAAAATCTGGACTATTATATATATTTTATAGCTTAACCTACGTCAGGAAATATAAGGGCAACATTGTCTTCCCAGAGAGGAAAAATTAAGGTACTGACTGTGGAGTTAGGGAATCTGAAGTCAATTGCTGGCTCTGCCACACTGTGTGCACACCCTTGGGCACTTCACTTCATCTCTTTGTTCCTTTCTGTTATGAACATTTATTGCAACTCATTGGAGTTATAGTAGTTCCACGCCCCTTTGTTAACTTAAACACCTTACTATTGGCAAGGTTGTGAGGCTGTGTGTATTTTTTCCTTTAAACAATAGTGGGAAGCCAGGTAGGAGTGGAGCTGGAGATGTTTCCATGCAGAAGGTCTGCAGTGAAGCAGACCGACAGCAGTTTTACGGATAATATTGTTTTCTATGTTATAATACAGTTCTGTGTTCAATGGCAGAAGAAAGCAACTTTTCCTCTCATTCCTTTGCAATTTTTGCATAAACATTTACTTGGTAAAGTATCTGAAGCATCTTTTTTTAGTTCTGGAGGTAAGGGAAGGAAATAAAATGTAATAGTATTTAAAGACAAAATGGAAATCAAACTTGGCTAGTTTTACTACAAATGTAGCTTTTCATCTGCCATAAGTTGTTCTAAAGCTGCATCTTGATTCTTCTGGGACAGATTAGTCATTGATACATTTGGCAACTGAATACAACATACAAAGTAACAGGGCATAAAAGCAATCTGAGAATATATTAAAAACAGGAAATACAAAATTCCGTGGCTCATTTAAAATTCAGAGTTAAGAGACAGTTTTCAGTAAATCCTGTGAAATATGGTACAAAAGTAGTATATACTGATGTATAGCAAATCAATCCATGAAAAATATGAGTTTATCAATTTTGCTGGCTAGTTCCCCTAAAGACAGTGAATAATTTCATAGCATTACATCCATGAGAAGAGTAATCATAGCATGTTGCTCCAGTAAGGGGTCCTGATATCAGGGAGGATGACAATCTAAATGGAGGAGAAGACATGAAAGGAAAATTACTTAGAATTACCAATGCCTGAGAACAAAAATCTCAACAGATCCTTACTCTTGGGCTCCATGACTCAAGTGTTTGACTCGGAGCAAAGCATTCTGAGCCATATCACTACCGTACTGGCTGGTAAGGTGTTCTCCTTTATTTACAACGAAGGAACATGTAAGCAGTAAATATGTGTAACCAATGGAAAATCTAATTGTTTATTTAACACACTGACAAAGTATGGATTGTCCTCTAGTAGCTGGTCCAGAAAGTAACAACCTACTACTGCTACCAGCTGACAATGTTACTCCTTTAGCTGAAATGGTAAAGGCCTGTGCTAGCATGCTGAAGTTCTCTGGTTAAAATCCCAGTGATGACCCATCTCACACATTTCCATTACAGAGACTGAAAATACAGGCGGATCTGGGGTCTGCTCTAGGAGACATTTTCAGCTCCTGAGGTAAGCACCAAATGCAACTGCTGATCCCTTCTGAAGCTTCCAAAGAAATAAATAATCCCTAGGTTTTTAGGTAGCAAGTTTTCATCACTAGTTCTCAAAGTGTTTTGCAAGGCCGTAAGTATGACTATCCCCACTGTGATGAAGTGTACTATCTCCACACAGGAACTGAAGGGGTTCATGAGCTTGAGAGAGCAATCAGCTCACCCAGCTACATCTGCAGCAAGTGTCAAGCCAGGAGGGAGGAGATAAAAGATGAAAAAACCAAGTTCAGTGCTACCTGACTTGGAGAAGGAGTAGACCTCTCGAGCTAGCCCTGGGAAAGAAGGCCCGGCTGTGGCCAGAGTCTGATCACAGCTTGCTCCGAAGCTACCGAAAGGGTGGACTAGCTTAGAGACTCCTAAATATCAGTGCCTCCTTGGGACAAGTGGCCTGGTGCAGGACCTTTTGTTTCTTTGGTGCCTCATAACTTGTTTGGCTCCCCAATGTTTGGGGATCAGCAGAAGAGTAAGCCAAGGAACAGACTGAGAAAGTCCTGGCTACAGGCCCTGGTAAGAAGAAGCCCCAGGATACAGAAGAGGGTCTGCATACAGGGTTCACCTGCTTCAAAGAGGTTCCCTGGCTGGAACCCAGAGTAGAGGGTGGGTATGGATTCCCCTCCTGGCCCATGGAGGGTGGGAGGGCGAAAATGCCAAAGCCAATGGCTGACAGGCATAAAAGCCTGAAGTTGGGCTGAACCTCTGGCATGATGCTGCCAATCCACTGGCATGCTGGAGTCAGGTTTCCCCAGAAACGGCAGGACTAAGAGTGACCTAGCTGGAAGTCTGAAGGAAGAGGCAGCCTTCTGCAGGGCCAGCATACCTCTCGGCAGGGCATGTCAAAGGAAGAGGAGAGCAGTTAGCAGCAGGTGTGCTGGTCTGAGAATCACATTCTTGCCCCATTTTACAGATGGAGGAACAAAGAGATGAATTGACTTGCCCAATGTCATCCAGTAGGCCAGTGGAAGAGCTGGGGATAAAACCCAGGTCTCCTGTGTTCCAGTCCGGTGCTCTATCCACTAGAGAACACTGCCTCCCCCCATCAACCTGAAATCAGAGTGGGGGGCACAAGTCTGGGGAATGAGCATGACCTTGTGTAACCTACACACTTGTAACACCTACAGACCCCAGTCGTCGGTGGGCATGATTGAACCTGGGGACCTCTAAAGCTAAATGCATGAGCCTGTACTGCATGAGCTAAAAGCCACGTGGCCCTTAGCTAAGATTGTAGAGCAGACTCATTAATCAATCTCTCTCTCTCTTTCTCTCTCTCTCTCTCAGGGGTGTGGGTGCCACTAGATGAGACAGAACACTATACCCAGGAGGTGTGTGGGTTACATCTGGAAGATAACTAAATACACATTTTTAAAGAGGAAATAACTGCAGTTGCCCGGATGTTCCCACAGGAGCTCTTTTTTTCTGAGGTTGGGGTTGAAAGTTTACTTTTGAAGGTGGAAAATATCTGGTTTCAAACATACTGTTAAAAAGCTATCGTTTTAAAACAGCGTTGGCATTTTACAGCAGAAAATGCCAATACGTTCATGAGGTTTCCGTCACAACAGTTCTCACTCACACACTGCTGCAGAGAGCTAACATTCCATGTTCAGCGTTTGGGTGCTACGGTGTTGTTGGGCATAATGGAAACATCATAAATTAGAAGGAAACTGGGCTGGGTGACAAGCGATCTTGACTTCCATTATGTGCCTCCAGGGCAAAGCATAACTGACAGTCAATTATCCAGCAGAAGTGTTTGTGTAATGAACGTATGGTTGCAAAGAAATGGACACTAGTTGCCAGCTGAACTGTGTACATGGAGCATAGGGAATAATACCATAGGCCTTCAATCCTTGAGCTACAAGGAAAACTCCATGAGCAAGGAATAGTAATAGAGATATTGAGCCTGATTTTCCATTATCCTGCACCTTGATGTAGTCATTTACATTCACGCAACATGGGCGTAAATAGCTCTGATTTGGTACCATTTTAAAAACTTATTTGGCACTGATTCAATGAATGACCAAGGATCAGGGAACTTGCAATTTGGCCCGATAGCTTCTGTAAGCCAGTCATTAGGGAGCAGCGATACAAACACACAAACTAGTTAGTGTATCACACTTGCAATGGCAGAGACTGTTACTTAAATAAACAGTGATACAAAGAGGAAAAAACACGAGTGAGCAGCGTCCATGCAACCTACAGTAGACCAGCATATTGCAGCTAAATAGTCAGATTACTGATACTGTATTTTAGCAAAACTAATGATGAATTAAACTGAGGTGCCTAATCTAAATTTGCAAGGGAAATATGTACTTTCTATGTTTATTTCATTATTATTTCATGAACATCCTATGCTTGTTGATGAATTCTTTAAAGTATATTTAAGCAATCAAGCATAATAGTGGTATAATTATCTGAAACCTATTTCAGTTTTAGAACTTTACGAGAAATCTAAGTGTGTTTCATGTAAGTAGCTCCTAAGGTATCTCACTCATGAGTTCATTCCCTGCTGTCTCTCACTGCAAAACCAGATACAATGACAAGCTATTCTGTATCGCTATTCACAGTCGTCAGGCAAGAAGAGAGAAAAATGTCACCTGGAGAGGGAAGGCAGCCCAGCATAGGCTAACCTAACGCCACCTCTAAACGGTGTCCACATCCTTCACTCTTCCAACCCAAGGCCCTGAACAGAGATCCAACAAGATAGCTTTGAACCCAATAAAAACCCACTAACATAGTAATGCATTCCAGAATCTGGCATCTGTGCCTGGTTCTGACTATTAATACAGTTGCCACCTTTAGGGGAAAAGAACACTACTGGAGTGGGTGGGTAATCAAAATGATGAAAAAGAGGCTTTGTACTTAATGCTGCTGCCATGGTGATCCCTTCCCATTCTGCTGCTCACTGAGTCAAAAGCACTTGGTGGTTCCCCTTGGCATTTGATGTCAACTCCCTTTTAGATGCAGAGGTGGTAGTGCAGGCTTGGCTGCTTGCAAAACAGCAAGGGAGCACAAAATCAGGCAAACTGTGTTGGGCCATAAGAGAGCGGACAAAATGAATAGCTAGAATCTGCATGGAGTTTTATTGAAAGAGAGAACTAGATGCCACTGTTTTGTGGATTTCTTCCAGTCCAGACGCAGAACACCACCACAAGGAATAGTTCAATGCCTGCCATTCCATGAAAGTACATTTTTCTCTTCCATCAGTGAATATCCCCATTTTGCTTGTACCAAAAACAAACCACACCTCATTCCACCCTCAATAACACCTTAGGGTGAGGGACAAGACAATGAAATTAGTCTGGAAGCAAAGGAAAACTATTTACACCTAAAGGGAATCGTTATCGGGATTGAAAAGATTAAAGATGGACAAACACTTTCCTTTGTTTCAAACTCACACCAATTGTTTAGGTTTGAAATTAGGCAGGTTCAATGTTATCTAGTTTTTGGAAAAATGACACTTCCTCCTCCTAACAACAGACAGGATCACTTTTCTGGTACCCCCTTAAGACAAACAATAGAGAATCAGATAGAGTACTGCCCCCCAGAAGTTAACAGATGGGGAGAGCAAGAGCAGTCACAGTCTTGTGCAGAAGGTATCTGAGAATCTGCTCTTTAGGATGGACAAATTTGATTTTATCTACTTAGTTAAAGCTAGGCTTGGAAGGATTAGATATTTATAGGTAAATGTTGGTTTCACCGTACACAATAAATGGGGAAAAAAGTATTTCTACTGATAACTAAAATTTACAGATAGACAAAGTAAGAAAAATGTATGAAAACTTATTAGAGTCAAAACCCAGTGATTTAGACTTGTGATTTAGGCTTTTTACAAATGGACCAACGAATGCATAGTAAAAACAGGTCCGACTTGTTGATTTAAGGAAATTTAATTTGTATATTTTAACATTAGATGATAACGAGTTGTGTCTGAATGGTTTTCTTAAGCTTCAAATTTTAAATAATAACACTGTCTATCATTAAACAATTGTCTGCCCTCACATAATTTCCCACAACCGTGGAAAATTTAAATAAACAAACATAGGAAAAAAGGGCTTAAATCTCATAAGTTTGTACAACTGTGAAAATATGAATAGATAAAAATGTCAACAAAAGTTGAAGAATAATCAATATTATCCATTGAAATGATTTAAAAAAAATGAAAATTGAATTCTGCCAAGCCCAGTTAAACCTAAGCAACTTGAACTGTTCCCATTGAGCACAACCAAAATGGAGTTGATAGCAGGAAATATCTTCTGCCACACAAATAACTCTCACTTTGAACTTCTTGCTGACAACGAATCAAAGCTTTCATAAATTGCATAGTGTGTAAGAGAAGTTCCAAGCACACAGGTTTGCATCTGGCAGGACAGAATGGCGGTTGACTATCAACATCACCATAGTTCTAAATTTTGACGCACCCTTTCCAACTTTCAATGTTGCTGTGGTACAGCCAAGACAAATGGGAGGGAACAACCAAGTAGCAATGACTGTAAAAAGAAATACAGTGGATGCACTTTCAATAGGGCTACATGCAGCTCCGTATTGAAAGAGCAGCCTTTTTAGGGCCAGAAGCTCACACAATGTCTCCAAGTAAGGTATGACTGCAAGGAAGATGTCAGTCAGAAATCTGAGCAGATATGACAATCAGGATACGGAGTCATTCATGGGGATTAGCAGGTTTCCTTCACAGTGCTACAGTAAAAGGATTAGTTCTTTGGTATTTTGACAATCTTGAAATACCCCAGGAAAGTTTATTATTATTTTAACTATCTGAGCTAAGAAAATATCACAGTATTTCTTTGTAGGATATGAACTTATTGCAAGTTTAAAAGCACTTTGGATTTTATCTCTATACCTTTATTCCATCATTCTAATTGACCAACAAATTTCCAGTGTAATACTTTGTTTTAGCTCACCCTTTGCTTTATTAGTTCTGTCCTTTTTAGCCCCAGTTCTGCTTTGCATCTGATATTTGATTAATTCTTGATCACTGCTTCTGTGCATTATGTTTCTAAGCTACGCTATTGTGTTAGGGATTGCACCAGCGAAATAGAATCCCTTTTATTTGTGCTGTTTATTAACCTTCTGCATTGTTCAATGCCCGGTTTTCCTTTGGTACAACAGATACTGTATCTGACCTCATGCCAGCTACCAAGTTTCGGTTTCCAGTAATCGAAAAATTCTTTATCCCAGGGTTACTGCATTTATTGAGGTCAAAGATTCTGGACATTTCATATCCTTGAAATGCATTAAGTTATTTGGTCTAGTGGACATCCAGCTGTTAAAAAGGAGCATCCTCAGCTATTCTTTTTTTAAAATCAGTGAAGAATCTTCAAAGTAGTTAACAGCCTCATATTGCCAGGAACCTTTACTTCAGCTTTCACAATAAAGGCACAGAGATTAATTTGACCTGCTCCATTCTAAAATAATTCATATGGCCAAATAGAAAGCAACATAGCTGTAAATATACATATTGTATAGGATATACACTAGCTGTAATTTGAGATTATGCTTTCTTTTTTTGCTAAAATTGCAAAAAATAAAAACATAATAGGTGCCATTAACACCGAGTAGAATCGTAGACATACTGCTTTGGATCTAGCATTACTTTATGTCAAAGGACCCATTAGGATTTAGGAGACGGTTGTGTATTGTTTTAATATGCCTTCACAGCACGCATCACAAGGATTCCTTTGGAACTATTAAAATGTATGCTGGCTACATGAATTAACAATAATACATATTGTATATTAGGGCTCCATAATACTTAATGCATTAACCATTATCTATTTATTATCATTAATGCACATTCACCTAACATACTATTGCAGCTCTTAAGAGGAGTACATATTTGTGCACTTAATAAACCCAACATGTGGCACAGAAAAAATTGTTATGAAACATACTTGTTAGTGGCTGCATTTTAAACCTGAACTTAATTGTTTTTCCTTTACCAAGTGAACTCAGCATTCAGTAGAGTTTCATTTTAAAAGTCCATGTGATTTTTTTACTCGGAAAAGTCAAAAACTTGCATGGTCAGGGCTTCCCCTAGGCACTACTGTCAAGCATCAAAGAGGGGAGGGATAGCTCAGTGATTTGAGCATTGGCTTGCTAAACCCAGGATTGTGAGTTCAATCCTTGAGGGAGCCATTTAGAGATCAGGGCAAAAAAACAAACCAACCATTTTTGGGGATTCGTCCTGCTTTGAGCAGGGGGTTGGACTAGATGACCTTCTGAGGTCCCTTCCAACCCTGATATTCTATGATTTTTGGAGGGAGGGATAGCTCAGTGGTTTGAGCATTGACCTGCTAAACCCAGGGTTGTGAGCTCAGTCCTTGAGGGGGCCACTTAGGGATCTAGGGCAAAATCAGTACTTGGTCCTGCTAGTGAAGGCAGGGGGCTGGACTCAATGACCTTTCAGGGTCCCTTCTAGCTCTCTGAGATACATATATCTCCAAGGAGGAAGGCTACTGTAAGTTTAAATAACAATATCACTGTGAAATGTTAAAATAAGCACTCAATGTTCATTTAATGTGCAATGTCACACTAACAGACTATGCAATACCCAAGTACAATCAGTTAAATTAGGATGAAGTGTCAACCAGGATTCAAATGTCCTTGCAGTCAGTGTTTTGAAATCAATATCTTAACATGTTACACTTTTTAAATGTATGTTTCTGAAGGACTGATTCCCTCAAAACTAACAAGAAAAAAAATTACCCTTTAAGACATGTCTGAGAGTTGAAACATTTGACACTCCTGATATTTTGCTAACAACTATCCAAATGCTTCTAAAACTGAAAATTAAGTAAGCAAGAATATGAAACTCCCTCTTAGTTTGTACATAGCTGACAAAAACAAAACACAATGGTTCATCAGTAGTGGATCAGTGCTGCTAAAGATAGGTCACTAATAAGTGACTTATAACATTACCTCCATGTCTGAGAGAAAGTTTGTGCAGGCACAGTTGTAACTTTTGCAAAAATATATATATATATTTGTTGGGAGGTGGGGGAGGGCATCTGGATAGCTCTAGAGCTTGGTAATTGAATATGGGAGCCTTTCACCGGAAATTGGCCATGGCTAATCTAGTCTACGCTGGTAGTGACTGAAAGCTACCACCATCATACGTGGCCTATGCATAATGAGTTGGTGTCTCAGTTCAATTCCTAGTGGCCAAGCGTTCACACCTCCAAACTTCTGCCACATGCGGCACCTCTGCTGGAAGTCTCGGCTGAGTCTGAGCTTGGAGACTTAATTATCTTCTCAGGGTTGAAGTACAAAGTGACACACTCTGTGGTGCTTACAGGGTTGCTGCCCATGGTGTATCTATTTCATGGATAAAAAAGGACTCCTCTCTTCCTGGTTATGCACGGATTTCTAAGACACCTTTCACCATGCTATCTGGATGCCAATTTCAGTCATCAGGGCTGTCACTCCAGAACATTTAATGAACACTAAGAATCGATTTTGTTTTTAAACTAAACCCAACAACAAACTGTTTTCTGGTGACCTTGGTGCTATGTGATTGTGACAGCCTGTATTTCTATGCTCACAGGTTTTACAAAACTATAATGGATTTTGTACAAAGTATACCTTGGGAGATACCATTTGAAAACTCAATTTGCTGATCATTACTGTCCTGGTAAAATGGGTGCGACAATAGTGTATGTAAAGTTATAATATTTTACTCTATGATGTTACTAAGACATATTCTAAATCTGGGGAAACAGCCACAAACCAGTTCCTTAGAGATAAAAAGCAAATTGACACCTTAGCCAGGTGTCAGCTAAATCAAATGGACCATCACTTGGTAAATGGCCATTCTTTGGCAGGAAAAAGGATGTGAGCAAGAAATTTATATCTCAGCAATGAACAGCTGGAGGTTGCCATCTCCAGAGACTGGCTGTATCCTGAATCTCAGGAGGAGATAATTTTCAAAAAAACTATAGGAAAAAGAGAACAGAGCCCCCCAAATCTCTCTCCCTGCATCACCACCACCAGAAGGACAAGGAAATGAACAATGAACTGGAGGAGAGGTCCTAGCTGAAAGGACTCCAGCCAGTAAGACTGCTAAAGCATGTGGTGAGAGAAACCTCTGCTTTGAATTCACTTAGCTTGTTAACTTAGGTATTAGTTTACGTTTTACCTTTTATTTCTTTGTAATCAATTCTGACTTTTATGCCTCATTACTTGTAATCACTTAACATCTCTCTTCGTGTAGTTAATAAACTTGTTTTATCTAAACCAGTATATGTTTGGGAAACTTCATTTGAAACAACAAGGTTTGTGTGTATCATTTTCCATTAGTGAAATGATGGGCTTTATATGAGATTCTATGGTCCAGGAGGGTGCTGGGCAGTGCACGATGCCCATTTCTGGGGGAAGTCTGGGACTGGGAATTTGCTAGTGTTGCCAGGCAGCGTAATTCAAGGAGGGCTTGTTGTAGCATTCATACAGTATAGCTGAGAGTAATTTACACGCTGGAGACTGGGCCAGGAGTGTGTGAGCAGGCCAGGACTGGCTGCTCTCACAGCAAAGCGGTGTGGTGTAAAAGGCACCCCAGGTGGGAGAACTTAGGGGACACAACTGTTCAAGCATCCAGACTGTACCCTGGGGAATGTCACAGTGATAGAGCATCAAATGGAAGATAAGAGCTGGACTCATTCCCCTACTTTAAATGCCAGCAGGACTGAGAAAGACAATGTCTTATTGTTTCCTTGTACTTCTTCGTCTGCCTATATCCACTTTCTATCGCTTGACTTATTGTCTGATTGTAAAACCTTTTCCTTACACCTTTAGACAGTGTGTAGCACGATGGGACCCTTGGCCATGATGGGGGCTCCTAGGTGCTCCTGCAATAAATGAAATAATAATAATATAAAGGGCAGCAGGTTCAGCACCAAGAAGGAGAAAGTGCCTGACATCATCTGACAGCCAACACTCCTGCTGATACAGGAACAGTGTTGATAAGCTGGAAGAAATCCTGCCCAACTCCCCTTGCCCAACAGGATGGTGGTTGCAACATAAGGGCAAGAGTGTAATACCCTTATTTGCAATGAATAGGGCCCTCCACCACTGAATAGTGCCACTGAACGCAACAGGATTACTTGTGGAGTAAGGAATTACTCTGCACTCCGGCACTACACTCTTAAAGATAGAGGTAAAGAGTGCTGAAAAACTATAAGAGCTTTCATAGGGAGACCGAGAATACCAGACCAAAAAGAAAACAGCGACTCTCTCCCCATCTCAAAATCTTGTACCACAAACAGCGGCATCTTGTCCATTCCTCCCTGCTTTAGCCAGGGGGAGAAATATCAAGAAACTAACAGCAACTGCATGACATAACGGCATGCTACTGCAACAAAAGGTAAAAAAGAAGAGACTGGAAAACTTTCAGCATGTGATAGCAACAGACCAGTGCCCCACCACAGAACCCCTAAATAGAGTATATATTCCTTGTCTGGGTGAGATGTTATGCTCAGGCTCCTTCTGCTCATGACTGATGGCGTCTTCTGAGGGGAGTCACAGGCGTCTCAGTATCCCACATATGCTACAATAGAGTTCTCTCCTGCCTTGTCTGGGGAACACACCATACGCCTGATACACAGATTTCAGCAAAGTTTGAAATGAGGTAGAGAACAGAGAGAGAGAATGGGCTCATAGCACAGAAACAAATCCCTTTTTTCCTGCTCTCATTGCTCTCCTTTAATCTCCCCTTTCATGTTTCTTTTTCTCTTTCTCCTTCATGCTAGAGCCATGGTGCTGAATACTAATGAGGCAATACTTGCTCTGACCCAGTCACTCACTCACTCACTCCTGGATAATTTCTTTGGGTAACAATCACATGACTCTCTCTTTGTGTGCGCCAAGCAGATACCATAAGGTTAAACTCATACGTGCAGGTAATTTTGCTGGTACCCAATTTTCAAAACCAGTCTCTTACTTGATAGCTATCTTCTGATTCCATGTCTACTGGAGCTTTGCTTCCCTTTCAGAGAAACTTTTTCATTTTCCTTTCACAAAAGTGCTTCAATCTATCTTACATTTTAATTGAATCAAATTTAATTTAAACCAAATCAAAAGGTCCTTTCAATACATCTACATAAGAAAGCACTTAATCTTAATAAACTACCATTTAAGATGGAGAGGGAATCTACAGTAGCTGTGAAATATATAACAAATCAAAATTCTCTCTGTTCATGTAAAGGAATGAAGCCAAAATAAGGTCACTCTACTGTTTAAAGTGTACTGCAGACAACGTATGAGGAAGAGAATTGTGCAGCTGAAGCAATGTGCTGGACTGAGAACTATTCGCTGGAATCTGAATAGAATCCCATTTCCCAAAGCAGTTTAGCACCAGAAATTGACATTTGCTGGGACTCTGTGTTAATGAAATGAAGATCCTTACCCCTTTTATATCTTATTACATTGCGGCAGACAGTTCAAAAAACTCAAATAATTTCCTTTGCTTAGGAAGGGAGAGGTTAACCCCTCTGGGATTCTCAGCTTCTTCATTTCCATGACTGTCTAGCATATACATTTTACTATGACTGAGATTTTCTTTTTTGAATGTGTAGATACCCAATACGTGGTACTTCTTCTGCAGCAGATAGCAGGCATGGCTCTGCACAACCTGGCACTGTATAGTCCCACATTAACTAGCAATGGCCTGTACTATAAAAAGACTAATGAGCTCTGTTGCTACCAGTGAATAAGGGGCACCAGAGTAAGGGAGACCACTCCATCAACCCCCCAAGTTCTTCAACAAGATTGCTACAAATGCATTGCTGAAAGATACCTGCTGAAGAAAAAACAGGTTAAGGTGCTACTGTTGTGTTGACCATATTTTCAAAATCTGAAAAAGAAATATTTTTCCTGGCAACTTTTTTTTAAGGGTACTGGGATACTCATCCC
This sequence comes from Chelonoidis abingdonii, assembly GCF_003597395.2. Taxonomy (NCBI): domain Eukaryota; kingdom Metazoa; phylum Chordata; order Testudines; family Testudinidae; genus Chelonoidis; species Chelonoidis abingdonii. The sequence continues at coordinate 38,711,798 of NC_133785.1, read as the reverse complement.
TTCAGTGTAGAACAGCTATACGAAATCCTGTGTGCTGCTTAAACACAGTGGGGGCACAGCTGGTATGTAGGACCTTGAGCAGAACCTGTGCACTGAAACCATTTTCACCCTTGGGCAATATTCATAAGCTAGACCAGTGGTCTCCAACCTTGTTACGCCCAATGTCACTTTTTGAATTTAAGGGCAACATAGGATCTACCCTGCCTCTTCCCTGAGGCCCCACCCCACTCACTCCATTATCTACCTCCCCCTCACTCGCTCTCCCCCATCCTCACAAACTTTCACCTGGCTGGGGTAAGGGGTTGGGTTTTGGGAGGGGGTGCAGGCTCTCGGCTGGAGCCAAGGGGTTTGCAGTGTGGGAGGGGGCTCTGGGCTGAGCGTGGGGCCAGGGCTTGGGATGCAGGAGGGGGCTCCAGGCTGTGGCAGAGTGTTGGGGTGCAGGAAAGAGTGCAGGATGGCATACAGGGTGCTGGATCTGGGAGGGGGATCAGGATTGGGGCAGGAGTGCAGAAGGGGGTATGAGGTGCTGGCTTTGGGAGGGAGATCAGGGCTGGGACAGGGGGTTGGGGTACAGGAGGGCATATGGTGGGGTCAGGGCTTGGTTTGAGGTGCAGGAGGGAGTTCAGGGTGCAGGAGGAATTATGGGGTGCTGGCTTTGGGAGGGGGTTCAGGGCTGGGGCTTGGGTGCAGGAGGGGGCTTGGGGTGCTGGCTCTGGGAAGAGGCTCAGTGCTGGGGTTTGGGGTGCAGCCTCCTGCTGGGCAGCACTTACTTCTAAGGCAGGCTCCATTCCTAACCCAGCCCCACGCCACTCCTGGAAGGGTCAAGGCACCCTTGTGGCCCCGGGGGGGGAGGCAGGTGGCACGTGGCTCTGTGTGCTGCCCCCTCTGCAAGCACTGCCTCTGCACCTCCCTTTGGCCACAGCTCCCCATTCCTGGCCAATGGGAGCTGCAGAGGCAGCACGTGGAGGGATACCCCAACCCCCGCCCAGGGGGCCATGCTGGCTGCTTCCGGGAGCAACATGGGGGTAGGGCAGACAGGCTGCCTGTCTTAGCAGCACCCCCGTTGTGCCGCCGGAGATCGTGATCGACCAGGTGATCCTCTGGGATCAACCAGTCGATCGCAATCAACCGGTTGGTGACCACTGGTCTAGTGAATGCTGGGAAGGAATCTCTGGCAATGGTGGTACATATTGGTACTGTTGTCAGAGGTGTTGTCAGATGCTACCGGTGTGGTGCTCTGCTCTCTCCTTGTTGGTATCACTCGGCTGCGTGCATGTGTTCCCTCTGTGTGCTGCCCCAGCTCTGCGCAAATAGCTGACGCAGCAGAACCGACGAGAACCCCCAATGACCACAGAGTCTAGTAAGGTACGAAGGCACGTCGGCCAGGTTTATTCCCGTATTGGATACAGTAGTAGTTCTCCGCAGATTACTTAGTCTACCGAGCATACTACAAATATGTACCCACGGTCAATGGACTCGGCTCAGTCAGTGGCGGGACTTTCCACTGCCCCCTCGGCCAGACAAAGACATCACCCCAGGGATGCATTCTTATACACAGGTACAAACAAGTTACACATCACTCCTGATGTATTGAGGTGCAAGCCCCTCTACGTAACCAGGTACAAACCCCTCTACGTAGTAGGTGCCACCTTCACCTTGTACATGTTGGTTTTGAACAAAACAAACTCCTATCCATCATATTACCTTTGCCTGTCGTGGATGGGCAGTCCCTGTTTCTTTTCTCTGCGTGGAATGTACATGTATGTGAATGTTCTGATCTCTAGTGTTCAGTACCTTTTAGGTACGTATCTTCTTGCAGCATCAGCCCTTTCCTTGCCAGCTTCTGTGAGCAGGGCCTGCCTCTGGCTCACAGCTCCACTTTGCTTTATGTTAGCAAAGTCTTGACTATTACTTTAGTTCAGGCCTCAGGCCTCATCTGGGCCTTTATCAGAGCCTTCACTTACTACAGTAATGTCGGCACATCTCAGAGAGATCCTGGAGGTGCATTTACATTATTAGGGAAAGGGCTTCAATCCAGAGCCTGTAGGTTTACCTTCTCTGAAATGCTTCTGCTCCCATGTTCATGGCCAGCTAAATACAGGGGTACGTTAACATCTCGATGCCTGGATGAAATTCTAGTGTAAACAGGGAGTGATTAAAATGTAATAGTACTAGGAAAGGATGGGCACCACCCCAGCCAACAGCTGGCACAGAAAACTGACAAGTGATGGTGGTGGTGGGTGTGGAGCAGGGTGTATTTAAACCAAGAGGTCAGGGAAAACTGACAGGTATTGCTCAGTACTCAAGATGGACAAAGATTCCTGGCTTGAATGTCAGCAACACAAAGGAAACTCTCTATCCAATACTACAGGACAGGACAGAAATTACAGATGAAACACACAACGAATAGGTTGACATCACAGAGGTCAGTTCTTGAAAATTGTCAGAGATAAATAAAAGACGCACATGGCCAAAAGATATACTAATGTAGCATTTCCTTTCTGGTAGCCCCCAATCCAATTAACAGTCTAAATTGGAGAGAAGCAGAAAGAGTAATTGGTATGGGGAAATGTAGCACTGCACGCTAGGTGGCATCTAATGTACGCTCTCTGAACTCCCCAGAGGACCCTATCACACCAATCAGCCTAGATCACGCCTAGCCCTTATGCAGGGATACGAATAAAGGATGGAAATCCTCTAATGGCTTCTAGTGGTCTTTTCTGCAGGACCAGTACCCCCAAAACAACAGACTAACACAGCTGCAGCTCTGTTCCAAAACCCAGCTGACTAACTGGAATATTTTCAATTGGCATTTCCACTAGAGTGTCTTGATCTTTAAATACTGGTACCTGATTTTTTGAGACTGGTTTATGCTTTTAGTAGAATCATAGACTTTAAGGTCAGAAGGGACCATTATGATCATCTAGTCTGACCTCATGCACAAAGCAGGCCACAGAATCTCAGCCAGCCACTCCTGTATCAAACCTGTGTCTGAATCACTGAAGTCCTCAAATCATGGTTTAAAGACTTCAAGATGCAGAGAATCTTCTAGCAAGTGACCCGTGCCTCACGCTGCAGAGGAAGGCAAAACCCCCGCAGGGCTTCTGCCAATCTGCCTTGGAGGAAAATTCCTTCCCGACCTCAAATATGGCGATCAGCTAAACCCTGAGCGTGTGGGCAAGACTCAACAGCCAGACACCCAGGAAAGAATTCTCTGTAGTAACTCTGATCCCACTCCATTTAACATCTCACTGGGCATATTTACCGCTAGTAGTCAAAGACAAATTAATTGCCAAAATTAGGCTATCCCATCATACCATCCCCTCCATAAACTTAGCAAGCTTAGTCTTGAAGCCAAATATGTCTTTTGCCTCCACTACTCCCCTTGGGAGGCTGTTCCAGAACTTCACTCCTCTGATGGTTAGAAACCTTCATCTAATTTCAAGTCTAAAACTTCCTGATAGCCAGTTTATATCCATTTGTTCTTGTGTCCACATTGGTACTGAGCTTAAATAATTCCTCTCCCTCCCTGGTATTTATTCCTCTGATATATTTTATAGAGAGCAATCATATCTCCCCTCAGCCTTCTTTTGGTTAGGCTAAACAAGCCAAGCTCTTTGAGTCTCCTTTCATAAGACAGGTTTTCCATTCCTCGGATCATCCTAGTAGCCCTTCTCTGTACCTGTTCCAGTTTGAATTCATCCTTCTTAAACATGGAGAGACCAGAACTGCACACAGTATTCCAGATGAGGTCTCACCAGTGCCTTGTATAACGGTACTAACACCTCCTTATCTCTACTGGAAATACCTCCCTGATGCATCCCAAGACCGCATTAGCTTTTTTCATGGCCATATCACATTGGCGGCTCATAGTCATCCTGTGATCAACCAATACTCCGAGGTCCTTCTCCTCCTCTGTTACTTCCAACTGATGCCTCCCCAGCTTATAACAAAATTCTTGTTATTAATCCCTAAATGCATGACCTTGCACTTTTCACTATTAAATTTCATCCTATTACTATTACTCCAGTTTACAAGGTCATCCAGATCTTCCTGTATGATATCCCTGGTCCTTCTCTGTATTGGCAATACCTCCCAGCTTTGTGTCATCCGCAAACTTTATTAGCACATTCCCACTTTTTTGTGCCAAGGTCAGTAATAAAAAGATTAAATAAGATTGGTCCCAAAACCGATCCCTGAGGAACTCCACTAGTAACCTCCTCCAGCCTGACAATTCACCTTTCAGTATGACCCGTTGTAGTCTCCCTTTAACCAGTTCCTTATCCACCTTTCAATTTTCATATTGATCCCCATCTTTTCCAATTTAGCTAATAATTCCCCATGTGGAACGTATCAAATGCCTTACTGAAATCGAGGTAAATTAGATCCACTGCATTTCCTTTGTCTAAAAAATCTGTTACCTTCTCAAAGAAGGAGATCAGGTTGGTTTGGCACGATCTACCTTTTTGTAAAACCATGTTGTATTTTGTCCCAATTACCATTGACCTCAATGTCCTTAACTACTTTTTCCTTCAAAATTTTTTTCCAAGACCTTGCATACTACAGATGTCAAACTGACAGGCCTGTAGTTGCCCCGGATCACTTTTTTTTTCCCTTTCTTAAAGATAGGAACTATGTTAGCAATTCTCCAGTCATATGGTACAAACCCTGAGTTTACAGATTCATTAAAAATTCTTGCTAATGGGCTTGCAATTTCATGTGCCAGTTCCTTTAATATTCTTGGATGAAGATTATCTGGGCCCCCTGATTTAGTCCATTAAGCTGTTCGAGTTTGGCTTCTACCTCGGATGTGGTAATATCTACCTCCATATCCTCATTCCATTTTGTCATCCTACCATTATCCCTAAGCTCCTCATTAGCCTCATTAAAGACTGAGGCAAAGTATTTGTTTAGATATTGGGCCATGCCTAGATTATCCTTAACCTCCACTCCATCCTCAGTGTTTAGCGGTCCCACTTCTTCTTTCTTTGTTTTCTTCTTATTTATATGGCTATAGAACCTTTTACTATTGGTTTTAATTCCCTTTGCAAGGTCCAACTCTCATGGCTTTTGGCCTTTTTCTCACTTTATCCCTACATGTTCTGACCTCAATAAGGTAGCTTTCCTTGCTCATCACTCCCATCTTCCACTCCTTGTAGGCTTTCTGCTTTTTCTTAATCACCTCTCTGAGATGCTTGCTCATCCAGCTTGGTCTACAACTCCTGCCTATGAATTTTTTCCCCTTTCTTGGGATGCAGGCTTCTGATAGTTTCTGCAACTTTGACTTGAAGTAATTCCAGGCCTCCCTCCACCTTTAGATCCCCAAGTTCTTCTTCAGTCCAATCCACTTCCCTAACTAATTTCCTTAATTCTTTAAAGTTAGCCCTTTTGAAATAAAAAACCCTAGTCACAGATCTATTTTTGTTTATCCTTCCATTTAGTTAAAACTGAATTAGCTCATGATCACTCGAACCAAGGTTGTCCCCTACAACCATTTCTTCTATGAGGTCCTCACTACTCACAAAACCAAATCTAAAATGGCATCCCCTCTTGTTGGTTCAGCAACTACTTGGTGAAGGAATCCTCAGCTATCACATCTAGGAAAATCTGAGCCCTATTATTGTTACTAGCACTTGTCCTCCAGTCTATATCTGGGAAGTTAAAGTCTCCCATGATCACAAAATTCCCATTAGTATTTACTTCATTAAAAAAATTAAAGAGGTCTCTAATATCAGCGGTCTGTAGCACACCCCAAGCACTATCTCAGGGGAGGCTCTCGTAGCTTTCTTCCCCAATGCGATTTTTGCCCAGACAGACTTCGTCTTATCCATTCCATCCCTTCTTATTTATTCACAGTCTACCTCATCATTGATATACAATGCTACTCCGTCACCTTTGTCTTTATTTCTGTCTTTCCTAAACAGCACATAGCCTTCAATACCCGTAGTAGAGTCATGACTACTATTCCACCATGTTTCTGTTATCCCATAATATCTGATTTCACTTCCCGCATCAGTAACTCTAGTTCCTCCATTTTTTTACCCAGGCTCTTTCCATTGGTGTATTGCTGTTTGGCTTCACTCACATTCTTTACCCAATTAGGCCCAGACATTCTACTGCCAGTATCACCTGTTAGAATTGTATCTACAGTACCCTTCCTCCATATGTCCATTCTTCTACCCACAACAGTATCCTTTCTTGCTTTGTTTTCTTCTCTCTCAATGTTAAAATCCAGCATGGAGATTACCTGGACATCTCCAAACCATCTCCCCCAAATTCCTAGTTTAGAGCTCTCTTAATCAGTTGTGTGAGCCTCCATCCTAGAAGTCTATTTCCCTCCCTACTCAGGTGAAGTCCATCCCGAAAGAACTGCCCTCTGTCCATACATCCCAAAGCCCTCCTTATAGCACCACTGCCTGAGCCATCTGTTGATCGCTATAATTTTGTCACACCTTTATTGCCCTTCTCTAGGAACAGGCAACATCCCATTGAAGATCACCTGAGCCTCAATTTCCTTAAGTGTCTTCCCCAGCCTGGATAGTCTCCCTTGATACGTTCCAGCAAGAATCTAGCCGTATTATTCATTCCCACATGAAAGACAATTAGCGGATTCTTTCCTGCTCCTGTTAGGATCCTCTTCAGCCTCAGGTCCACATCTTGTATCTTAGCACCCGGCAAACAGCACACCCTTCTCTTCTCTGGATCAGCTCTGGTTACAGGCCTGTCTATTCTTCTTCTCAGCAAGGAGTCCCCAATCACGTAGACCTGCCTTTTCCTGATGACAGTGTGATTTTCCGGTCTATTCCCTGTTCCCTCTGGCTGCAAGTCCTCTTGATTCCTATTCACCCTTGCAGTCCTCCGCAACCCATCCTGTATCCTCCTGGGGCTCATATTTGGTGTTGCCTCCATTGACTCTTCCCCTCTTCTTGTAGAACTAGCTGCTCTTCTCTTCTTCCTTGCCCTCTCACCTTCAGCGGCCACCTGCTGTGCCCCTTCTTCATTTTCCAACTCTGCAAACCTGTTCCTGAGCTCTATTTCTCCTTCACTAGCCCGTCTTTCCCTCTGTCTGGTCCTGTTAGTCACATGCTTGCACTGTCCACTTTCCTCACCCAGCAGTCTCCCCTCAGCGTTCTTTGGTCCTGCTTCCATCTGCAAGTCTGAGCTTTTCCCTTCAGACTCCTTATGTCTTTGCTCCATCATTCACTCAAACCCCCTTCTAAACTCGACCAGAGTTTCCACCTGCATCTCCAGGCCTCGGATCTTTTCTTCCATCAGCTCTATCAGGTGGCACTTCATGCAGACAAAACTCTTTTCAGGTACCCCCTCTAGGATCATGTACATGCCACAGCTTCCACATCTAGTCATCTTCATTGTGTCTTCCACTGCTTGGGTCACTAAAATTGCTACCTCTGTATCTGTCATAGGCTTCCCACTTAAATCCTGTAAATCTGGGAAACACAAACCAAACCAAAACACCACCACCCACAGCAAAACAAACTCCCAACAAGCACCAAAACACTGCTAGAACACTGCACACTCCCTTCAGTAGCCTGTGTGTTCCTCTGCCTCTCTTAGTCTTCCCCCAAACTCTCCCTGCAAACTCGCCTGTTTACAGCTCTGTTTGCTGGCTCCTGCGCTGCTGCAGCTGTCTAGAATATGGTTAGATGTGAAATAGCACTTGATCATTAGATGTATATTTTTATAAAATTTAACAGTGCATGTACACATACATACACATGGTATGTGTGTGAACACACGTGTGTAATATACATATTGGCAGGTGAGAATTATCTACTAGGATATTATCAAGGCAACTCCTTTGAGAAAGAACTTTGCCATTTAAACTATTGCCAAGACTATCTCATAGGAAGCATGGAGTTGGCCAAATGAAGCAAACATAAAAATATACTCTTCAGAAATCTAATAATAATGAAGAGGAAGCTTGGGGCCGAAAGTAGGATGACATATTGCAGAGCGCCAATTACCAGTCACACTGTACCAGAACAAACATCAGAACAACATAATCCAGACAAAGGGTGAGATGTATGTTTACACACACAGAATAAAATGACACTTATTTCACTCCTCTCTGCTGCAGGGAAGGTGAAAACTGGACCATCCTGCTTGTAGGGGGAATGGAGAAAACCACAGCTGAGCATCAGCGTTCTGGATTCACGATGAAACAGGGCATAGGAACCACTCACTCTGCAGGCTTTACTGAGGAAGGATGGGACGTTTAATTTATGCTCAAATCTCCATGGAAGCTGCATGAACTGAATCTTTACATGCTCCAAGAGCTCTGGTAGCCACATTCCTTCCATGCCTCGCCCCTTCACAACATCCTGTATCCCTGAGAGCAAATGAATACACATACACCCTTTCCTGGGCGGAGGTTCTCTGTTGCACAGTCAGGGCCGGCTCCAGGTTTTTTGCTGCCCCAGGCAAAAAAAATATTGGCTGCTCGCCCCCGCTGCTTTTTATTTTTGGTTTTTACACATTCGCACTTTGCAGTTTTGTTTTGACTGTTTAAAATTTTAAAAAAATGAAAACAGAGAATTTGTAGTTAGTGAAATAAAACAATTTCCTACTAGTGTAATTTTAACATTTAATTTTAACAAGTCGATTTTGTCCCAGCATTTTAGCCCTATAACCACGGGCACCGATGCAAAACTGAAATTAGCACAAATGATGCCAATAGGGTAGCAAAGTACACACATGTAATCGTGATTTGAGTGACCGTGTCACAACGTGACATGGTATTTTTCATGTCACACTCCTATCACACTACTGTACTTGCCATAGGTAAGGCGCTAGTCATTGGGGCGAGAGAGCTCCCCATGAGCTCGGATACACACGGGCCCCAGCCCTGCTGGCGTTTTCCCAGTGCTGAGGCCGCCCAGCTGGGAGCCCGAGGGGCATGCAATGGAGAGAGCTCCAGGGCTGGAGGAGCCAAGGAAGAGGTGCTGGGCTTGCTGGACAGATGCTGCCCCTCTCTGCCAGGTCACTCACCCCCCACAGCAGAGGAGGCAGAAGGATACTCCAAGCGCTGGAGTGCTGTGAGCGGCTGGGGAGGGAAGCAGCAGCCTTTGGGGCTCCAGAAGGCAGAAGCTCCCCAGGGGTCCCTGGGACCCTCCCGCCCAGCCCAACTCTTACCTTGCTGCAGATCGGGCCCGAGGTGGATTCATGTCCCGTCACCGCCGCTCCCAGGGCCAGGGGTTGGGACTGCTGCTGGATCCTAGCCCCGCTCATCCTTGGCCTTCGCCTTGGCCCCAGCACGAGCTGGGCTCAGCCTGGGCTGCCGCTCTGCTCCCGTCTCCTCTGCCCTAGCAGGAGACGGTGGCGGGGGGGAGGGGAGGAGGAAGAGGCAGAGGTGGGACAAGCCGAGGAGGAGCGACCCGCCCGGGCGCCATGTTCCCTCGTCCTCTGCAGCCGTGCTACCGGCTCCCACCTAGGGGGTGGGGGATGGCCGCTGACCACGGGAGAGCAGCAAGGACAAGCCGAGGAGCGGCCCGTCCTCTGCAGCCGGGGCAGGGCTGCGCTACCGGGTCCCTCCGCTCTTCCACGGTCAGCGGCTGCCCCCCCCCAACCTCCCAGGTGGAGCTGGTAGCATGGCCCTGCCCTGGCTGCAGAGGATGGACCACTCCTCCTTGGCTTGTTTGCGCCGCTCTCCCACGGTCTGCAGCCATCCCTCACCCTCCAAGGTGGCAGCAGCGGGGACAAGCTGAGGAGGAGCAGCCCGTCCTCTTCAGCCAGGGCAGGGCCGTGCTACCAGCTCCCGCCTGAGGGGTGGGGATGGCTGCTGCCCATGGGAGAGCGGCAGCGACACGCTCCCCACTTAGCTGGCTCCCTGCCCCACCACACTTGGCGGCAGAACAACAGGCTGGTTACCACCCCCCGGGGCGGTCAGGGTCCAGCCCAGGACGCTGCTTGAGGTATGAGCTGGGGCCCCAGCATTGTGCCGCCCCATATATTTTGCCGCCCTAGGCACCTGCTTGTTTAGCTGGTGCCTAGAGCCGCTCCTGAGCACAGTGTCTTATGTGACACTATTCAGTAAGTCTTCCTGGTTCCTTCCCCTCTTGTCCTCTTCATTATTAGTAGTTTCTGAAGCAAATATTTTTATGTCCATGCATATGATGCCTGATTTTCAAAAGTGCTGAGCATCCAACAGTAGCCACTGAGGTCAAGGCAGGCTATTTCTGAAAAAAAAAAAATACTGCCTCAGAGGGCCCCCTTTCCTCCCCTGGCTTATATTGTTCTAAAACTGTAGCTGGCTCACTATGGCTTATGTTACTTGGTTCCATCATCCTTGTTTCTCACCCCCGTACCCTTCTCGTTGTGTTCTTTAAGATTAAGTTTCTTGAGGGACCTCTAACGCCACTATTTCTGAGGACTTTTTTTTCAGTCTGACATCTCCAGTGGATTTATTTCTCTGATATTTTTGATTGCTAGAATTAAATGCAAGTATAATGAGATTGTCTCTCTTCTTTCTTCCTCCATATATGTGCCAATGGACCAACACACTATTTTGCTCTCACTTAATTTTCTACTGATTTCTGTTTCTCACTGATATGGTGGCTGAGGTACGACCAACCACTACACACAAGGCTGCAATAATAATTTAAACAAAGGTTGCTCATTCAGCAATCCCAAGATTTAAGTGATCATGAATTTTCTGACAGCCATCATTGCTCACTTAGGACTGAATGTGGGCTAGGTAGACAGGTGGAGGATTTAAACATCTATGGTGAAGCTAAAGGCATGGAACATTGTACCTAGCCATTGATGGCTAAATTGTGGTAAGTCATCCAAGGAAGATAGACACTTCTTGCTGGGGATTCCATACTCAGAAGAACCAAAAGAACATTCTGCAAGGGACAGGTGAACAGCGGGATAATGCTGCCTTCCCAGAGGAGTCAAGAGATATTGCTCAGAGTTTGGCTAGGCTTCTGAAGTTGACGGGTAAGAATCCATTAGTGTTTGTTCATATAAATAATAATGACACTGTGCTGAGGGATAGCTTGCAGATAGTAAATGACTTCAGGGTATTCAGAAGTGTTCAGAAGAAGACTGTCCCAGTAATATCCTCTGAGATCCTTCCTGTCCCACGAGCAAAGGAAGACAGAATGCAGAAGATTCTGGAAGTGAATCAATAGCTTGGTAAGTGGAGGAGGGTTTTGGTTCTGTAGAACATTTGTCCAATTCTATAAGGAGAAGAGGCGGCATAGTTGGGATGGCATCTACTTCAGCAGAAGGGGAAGCAATCTCCTCGGGCACAGGCTGACTAAAGTAGTCAGGAGGGGGTTAAGCTAATAAAAGGGGAGGGTAAAAAGAGGGAAGATATGAGCACTCATTTTGCACAAAATCGAAAATTAATCAAGGAACCAAAGGACACTAAGAGAAGAAATTCTTTAATTGCCAATATACCAATGCAAAAGCCTGGGTAACAAACAAGAGGAACTAGAATTGCTCATTTATTTGCATAAATTTAATCTAGTTGGTATTACTGAAACCTTGTGGGATGGTTTGCACTATTGGAATGTTAAAATCCATGGTTAAAACCTATTTAGGAAGGCTCGACTGGGCAACAGGGGACAGCGAGTGGCACTATGTCAAAAATTGCATTACCCATTTCTGAGACATTGATAACTGGGAACAAAATAATCTTGAATGTTTATGGATCAATGTCCTAACAAATACAGCTCAAGATGGGGTATCTGTTATAGACCACTCAGTCATATTCAGTCAACAGAATGACTGTCTCCTTATGCACCTATCTACAATGTGTAGGAAAACAAACAGAGTGATCAGGGGGGACTTCAGTTTGAGTGATGCTAGAGATTTCATGCTGCCAGTACTAAAACATTCTTAGAATTTCCTAATTCAAAAAGTGTTGCATCCAAAATGGGAGAATTCTATATTAAAACTTGTCTTGACAGAGTAAGAAGAACTGATCACAGAACTAAAAATTAACGGTATCTTAGGTACAAATTATCATGACTTGATCACATTTATAATGTGCAAACAGAATTAAGCTCAAATCAGTAATACACACACACATACAAACACGTGCTTTAAAACGGCCAGTTTCACAAAATTTGAACCAAATCAGGAGGAAGAATTTCATTCAAAAAATGTGAATGATAATTGGGGAGTGTTCAAGAACACTTGACTAGATGTGAAAAAGCCACAATCCCACAGCTAAGAAAGAAGGCGGTAGTGCTAAAAAGCTGACCTTGTTTAGAAAGAAAATGAAAGCAGATTGTAACCAATGATTTGAGTTTATTGTTCATTTATTGTGTGATGTTATCTCACATATAATCATTGTAAGCAAAACAGATTTAAGTTGTAGGGTTATAGAAGTATAAGATTGATAAGTATTTAGAAGACGTAATTATGTATTAAGTATATAAGTAAGTAGGGCTGAAACGCAAGGCCCACAGGCTAAGGCCTGTAAGATTTTAGCTTAGCCATATTAGAGTATAGGCTTAAGAAATGTTTGACATAAGTAAGTGACCAAAGAATGACCCCATGTCACAAGATTACAGGAAAAAGATGTACCAGTGGGTAACAGCTAGAGTAATTTTTTGCTTATAAGATATCGGTAGTCACATTTTTCTCACACTTGCCCTAACTGTAGGGTGCACAATATGCATAAATGCTAATGAGGCATAGTCAGAATCACATCATAAAAAGAAAGTGCCCAGATTAGGAAAATTGAGCTCCCTGTGGGAAACTCCAGCAGGAAACATCCCTCTGCTGATGACCAATCCATGAGACACGCATTAGACCCTTACAGTGTCTAGGGGGATGTGAGTATAACTACATTTGGAACTTGCTCATGGTCTTTATAGAATTTCTATAGGCTTAGGTAATCGTAACTTTAATAAAACTTGTAAAACATACTAGACCTTGTACTTGTGAGCGTCTGTGTGGTCACTACTCTTGATCTGCATTGTGTTCCTAGAGACTAAACCTGAAGCAAGTAACAGAGGTGACTTTCACGCTTTTGAACTTGACACTGAAGCCACTGTAGAGCCGAACCCACGGGGGTGTAATACCATATTACTAAATTAACTTTAAATAAAATAAAAGGCTACAAGCTATACAAATAATTACACACACCCCCCAAAGGGAAGAAAGAAAAAATTGATCGATAAATCAGAAGCTATGAATTGTAGAAAAATAATTAATGGTGCAAAGAAAACAAGGAGGAATCTCTGGCTAGCAGAGTTGAAGTCAACAAAAAGGAGCTTTAAAAATATATTAGGAAGTAAAAGAATTCTAACCGTGGTATTGGTCCATTACTCAATGGAAATGGCAGAATTACCAATAAAAAAATGCAGAAAAAGCAGAAGTGTTTAATAAATATTTCTGTTCTATATTTGGAGTAGAAACAGATTATATCGTTATGTCATGACATACCACTTTCCATTCAACTAGTCTCTCAGAAGGATGTTAATCAGCAGCTACTAAAGTCAGACATTTTAAAATCAGCAGGTCTGGATAACTTGCATCCAAGAGTCTAATATACTTCGACTTCTGAAAGGTGTTTGACTTGGTACTGCATGACATTTGGACTAAGAAATTAGAATGAAATAAAATTAACATGGCACACAGTAAATGGATTAAATGCCAGCTAACTGATAGGTCTCAAAATTTAATTGTAAATGGAGAATCATCAAACAGGTGTGTTTCTAGTGGGGTCACACAGAGATCAGGTCTTGGCCCTAGACTATTTAACATTTTTGTTAATGACCTGGAAGAAAACAAAAGCATAACAGATAAAGTTTGCAGATGACACAAAAACTGGGGAAGTGGTAAATAATGAAGAGGACTACAGGTGTGACAGATACAAACCCTTATGCTTCAGGGGTTAAACCAATCTTTAATTACCAGGAATTAGAACAAAACCTTCAAAAGGAACAGATTATTCCATAGCTCACTAATGTGGGGTTTCTTGCATCTCCCTCTGAAGCATCTAGTGCTGCTCAGGGTTGGAGACTGGGTACTGGGCTAGGTAGGGCACCAGCAATTCCTATAGTTATGGGAAGATAAGAATCAGCACTGGGTTGACTTCGAAAGATTTAGAGAGATGGTTCAAAGAAATGAGGTGAGGTCTGCAAACCAGGCTGCAAAATCATGGGAACAGTCTCTCTCATAGTCTCCAGGTATTTTGACTTCCTTCTGTCCCAGCTGGAATCCAGGTACACGAACATGGCAACTGATGAGTAAAGTAAGTCCGACAAACTCTTTCTTTCTCGGAAAAGTTTAATTAGCGTTGAGCTTGAGGCAAAAACACAGGGGGGTTTTATACCAGCTTCCTCTTCCCTAAGAAAAAATGTAAACAATCTTTAAAAAATTAAGTTACTGATATGAGATAAGATTGTACAGTACTTTGATTTCTGTTTGATATCCTTCTGACTGACTGGCCCTTGTCTACCAAGTAATGATTTATATTCAGCCAGTCAGGATTGAGAGAGAGAGAGAATTTTGAAATGCCAGGTAAGGTACTAACCTGGGAAATCTTATTCCTCGTAGTGGATCTCTCTCTACAATCTCTATTAAAGCTTCTTGTTACATCCAATATATTCACATACTACTGTTCTGTTTCCTACTCATATTATTCACAACAACATGAATTACAGTTTTGGTGCTAATAATAACCAACTTTATGTTTCTTTGGTGACTTTTGATCAAAGTTGTAGAGTCTATGTGGAAACATCTGATTATATGGCATATGCTAGATAAGGAGACATTTCTAACAGATAAATAATATCCTGCAAACTAGGTCAGCTCTTCCTCATTAAGTTATATGGTGTTACACAACATGTAACCCATCGCAGAATAAAACAAAAACTTCTCTATTCTTCCCGACTGAAAAATAGATGTAGATTAATAGGAGCCAGGGAAGATTTCAGCCACAGGAGGAACTATTTTTAAGTGCACTCATTTGCAGCCAGTTATAATGACTGTGTCTGATTTTCACTTTAATCAAAAAGATGATGAAGAAGAATTCACAGGCTGACTTTTTCAGTACTAAGGACATGATGTGGCAGCTGTTTGTTCATACGGTAAATGTAAAACATCATGTCTTGATTATTAAATACCTATTAGCAGGTTTACAGAAATATTCTTCTGCTAGACTTCAGCGTGCTTTAAATTCAGCTGCAAGAGCTTTATCTGGTGTTAAGCAACCTCAGCATATTAAGTAAACTTTGATTTTCTTTCAGTTGTTCCCTGTTGCGCAAAGAATTAATTTTTAAGATTTTTATCAATGATCTTTAAGGGTCTCCTTGGGATGACTCTCCACTATAATAAGATCTTACATACCTGGTCGCTGTCCATATCTCATTTGTGAAGCTCACTTCTACATTCAGTATCATTTGAGAAATACTAATCTATTGGTGGGAAATTAGCTGCAGGTACATTCAAGCTCCATTGGAAATGGCCTTCTGATATGGCATCCTGAGGTGTGCCTTCTTCATAAACGTTAGCGCTAATGACCACAATGCAGGCAGTAAAACAAACATACTTCTTCTGATTACTATTCTCAATAATGAAGTTTTTCCCTTTAGTTTTATTTTACTTACTGTTTCATTTCTGGGTGCATACACAATTTCTAACAAACCACATGACTTAAAGTACAAAACAAAACAAAAAGTTCTCAGATGTCTTGCACCATTTTTTAGCCCAGAAGACACTAAACTCATGCTGGACAATTCCTGAGTGAAGAAGGCACTGCTGTCAATACTAAGCCCCAGACATTTACTTATATGGCCTGTGTTAATGCATAATGATCCCTTCTGGCCTTAGGATCTATCAATCTCCTGAATTCTGGGGAATATAAACTTGAGAGTCCCAGCTGACGTTAACTGCTTGCACAGCTGTATGTGCACGCAGCCCTTGTTGCCAAGACGGCTAACAGCATTTTGAGCTGTATAAGCAGGGGCATTGCCAGCAGATCAAGGGATGTGATCATTCCCCTCTATTCGACATTGGTGAGGCCTCATTTGGAGTACTGTGTCCAGTTTTGAGCCTCACACTACAAGATGGATGTGGCAAAGTTGGAAAGAGCCCAGCAGAGGGCAACAAAAATGATTAGGGGGCTGGAGCACATGACTTATGAGGAGAGGCTGAGGGAACTGGGATTGTTTAGTCTGCAGAAAAGAAGAATGAGGGGGGATTTGATAGCTGCTAACTACCTGAAAGGGGGTTCAAGAGGATGGATCTAGACTGTTCTCCAGTGGTACCTGATGACAGAACAAGGAGTAATGGTCTCAAGTTGCAGTGGAGAGGTTTAGGTTGGATATTAGGAAAAACTTTTTCACTCAGAGAGTGGTGAAGCACTGGAATGGGTTACCTAGGGAGGTGGTGGAATCTCCTTCCCCAGAGGTTTTTAAGGTCAGGCTTGACAAAGCCCTGGTTGGGATGATTTAGTTGGGGATTGGTCCTGCTTTGAGCAGGGGGTTGGACTAGATGGCCTCCTGAGGTCCCTTCCAACCCTGGTATTCTATGATTCTATATGAAAGTGTCTCATGTAAGTACCAATATTGCATAGCACCTTGCCTTGCTCGTCGAAAAAAATACCACAATTTGCCCTAATGACATGGATTTTAATAGAAATTTGGACACTGAATAAAGTGGGGGCAGAATAGTTCTTGTAAATTGCTGAATACTGGGTTGTAAAAGAAGGAGTCTTAACTCGCTTTCCTTGTCACTAACAGAATATCCACTTCATTGAGGAAATAAACATATTTGCCGGTAACAGAAATAGTAAATCCTGCAAAAAGAACATTCTTTTTGCTGATACAGACTAACATGGCTACCACTCTGAAACCTGTCAAAAGTAAATCCTGTCTTTGTTTCACCATAAATCAGGTCCAAGAGCAACCTTTGGACTCTCTCCTTACCCAACAAAATCAACCTTTGTCTCAAAGGAAATTACTTGCTTTCTCAGCCACAAGTGAGCCAAATGCTGACATCCTCACATCTCCTTTTTGGATTTTGTTACTCAAGTGAACTCCCATGCAGGACAAGGGAAAATAGCTGGTGTAAAAACTGAGCAAAGAACTCAGGATTTGGTGCAGTGTTACCAAGAACAATTCAGGACAGTGGTGAAGCTTAATTATTTATCTGTGAGGGGCTTTGGGTTCCCCTGAGCACGGGTGCTTAGGGTGCCAATTTTACAGGGACAGTCCCAATATTTGGGGATTTTTCTTATATAGGGGCCTATTATCCCCCCCACTCTCCCAATTTTTCATACTTGCTGTCTGGTCATACAACAGGTGCTACAGAAGTGCAAAGTAGTCGTAGCGCATAGTAGCAGTGAATGACTTTGAACTGTCACTATGAAGGACAATAAATAGTCATTGGGCCAGGGAAAGGTGTGTGTATAACTCTGCAGCTCGGAGTGTTTAGGGCACTAAGCTGATATGTGAGAGACCCAAGGTCAGTCTCTGCTCTAATGACTTTGGAGAGAGATGAGGGAAGACAGTATATTTTATTGGTGAGAGAGACAAGCTCTCTTACCGTCAGCAGCTGGTCCAATAAAAGATATGACCTCACTCACTTTGTCTATCTAATATCCAGGGACTGGCGGGGCTACAACACCACTGTATATAATTATTTATACACTTCAGCAAGAGAGATTGAGAGAACCCACACCAGAACATCCTATAGCCCAGGGGTCAGCAACCTTTGGCATGCAGCCTAACAGAGTAATCTGCTGGCAGACCGCGAGACATTTTGTTTACATTGACCGTCCGCAGGCGCAGCTCCCAGTGGCCGCGGTTTGCTGTTCCTGGCCCATGGGAACTGTGGGAAATGACAGTTGAACCTGGGTGTCTCATATCCCAGGTGATCACCCTAACCACTCAGATAAAAGTTGTAAGCAATTCCTACCCTCTCCCCTCCCCATTTTCTGAACCTAGTCTTCCTTTGCTTTGGTTATATGCTCAAAATCAAAATGAAAAATTTCATGTCATGTCAAATGAAACATTTTGTTCAATCCAAGTCAAACATTTTCTGATTTTTTGATTTGCCCAAAATTTAGATTCTTTTTTTGTTTTACCTGAAACAAAATCTTTTTGTTGATTTTCCAGAACTGCTGGCAAACCAAAAAAATCCATCATTCCCCCAGCTCCAGTTGAATGGGGATGTGTTCACAGGAACACAAGAGAACTTCTGGGCAGGCAGTCACGAATTAGGATGCCTCTACCTTATTGCTCTCTGTTTCAACAACTAAAATGAGAAAAAGATTCATTTGGCAGATACATGAGCATTTTGGGCTAGTGCAGGGGAGAGCCTAAAACAAGTCCTGCTGTCAAAATAATAGAGCAAAACAATTAACACAAATACTGCCTGTGAAATGCATTCTGGGTACAGCTTGAGATTTATGAGATTTTTCTAAACTTGAATTAAATGTATTTGTGCAGTCCTCTTAATGATACCTTAAGAATAATTGGAAGAGTTTTACTTTTTAGACCTGGAAATTAAAGGGAGAGAGAAAAGTACAAATGCCTTCTTAGTTTTACCTTTTTCCAAGCAACCACAGCACCAAAAAGGGAAGCATGCTGCAGTGATTCATATTTAGCCTCACAGATAAATAAAAATACAATAAAATAAAAATACGCAACCTTGACAACCTTTAATCAAAGATTCAAACTGCAGCAGCACCCCAGCCAGATGCTACTCTCACATACTGAAGGTTGGAAAAATGGAACTCTGGGAAGCCATCATTCTCAGTGTGACTACAATGGCCTGAAAATTATTTAGTAAATAACATGAATGCAATGTAAAGGTCCAATAAGCAGAACAGTATTAAAAATCCAAGAATGACTGCAGGAGTTGAAGAAATTACTGGTTTTTTTTTTCCAAGTGCCAACAATATTTAGTCATATTTTTCTCTCTCTTTCTTGTTTTTCTTCCTTTTGTATTCTCTTTCAAAACACGGGGTGGGGTAACATATTTGGTTAATCCTACTGTTACTCTGAAAATCTGGTGCAACTGGAACAATACCACGTTCTACTGTACCCTCATAACAGAGGGGAGAAAGACCATTGTTCTCGTTCTGTTTGTTTTGCTGGAAGGTACAATAATATACAGAATGGAAAGGGGAACAGAATATCCACTGAAAGCATATTCAATGGGAACTTTCATCCTGAAATACCAGCTCAAATAGTCCATGCTAAAAATTGTGCCATTTAAAAATTATCACTACATTCAGGTAAACCCTGACATTCCAAAGCCAAAATATCCACATCAGCTGCTGTAAACCAAATTCACACTGGAATCAACATTCAACCCCCGCAAAAATATACAGACTGCTAGTGTCTCACAATAAGAAAAGACTGAGAGGGGACATGATAGCAGTTTTCAGGTATCTAAAAGGGTGTCATCAGGAGGAGGGAGAAAACTTGTTCACCTTAGCCTCTAAGGATAGAACAAGAAGCAATGGGCTTAAACTGCAGCAAGGGAGATTTAGGTTGGACATTAGGAAAAAGTTCCTAACTGTCAGGGTAGTTAAACACTGGAATAAATTGCCTAGGGAGGTTGTGGAATCTCCATCTCTGGAGATATTTAAGAGTAGGTTAGATAAATGTCTATCAGGGATGGTCTAGACAGTATTTGGTCCTGCCATGAGGGCAGGGGACTGGACTCAATGACCTCTCGAGGTCCCTTCCAGTCCTAGAGTCTATGAATCTATGAACCTATGAAACTTTGCACCAGATAGGTGTTCATTCTGAAGAGATTTCCAAGAGGATAAATGTTTTTTTGTTTGTTTTTGCCTATTAACATATGTCTACAGTTTTTTAAAAAACCCCACCAGGTGAAGAGCTCTTTCTGACAGAGCATGCAAAGGTAAAAAGACAGATCCTCAGCTGGTGTAAATCAGCACTGATCCCTTGATATCAATGAACCTGTGCCAATTTCCCCATCTGGGGATTTGGTCAAAGTTGGGTTTCAGCACTAAGAATAAACACGATGCACTTCTTTTAAAATCAGGGGTGGGAGCAGTTCACCTTCAAACCCACTTCTATGACCACAGTTATGGAGTGGAGTAGTAGTCTCTGGACTATCTTCAAGTCCAGTCTATAGGCTGCAATAATATTTGAACCATGTCCTCTTCCACGCTGGCTCAACCAGGTTCATGATCAATCTGGCTGGTGCAGGGTTCTCACTCACGGGAGCCACTCTGGCCCTTAGTCCTGTAGAAGAGAGGTTCGGGATGTGTCCAATGGTGCCTAAGAAATACTTGCCTTTATAAAAGAGGTTTCAGTATAAGTGTACAGAACATCGTATCCAGTTTAATAATAAATAAATAAATAATAAATAATAATAAAATCTAAGGCAGGAAATCTTGCAGAAGAAAGGTTACAAAAATAAGCTTCATGCCACTCAGTCACCACCTGACATAGCTCCTCTCTGAAATCTTGGTTCCAGGTCAGATGATGCTGCTGCCTGGCCACCACCCAAAGGGCACAAAGTGATTGGTGAAAGCCTAGAGCAGTATGCAAATTTTACCGCTCTTCTCAATGATCACCCTTTTAGGATGGGCAAAAAAAGTTCATCTACATTGGGTTGAAAGCCCCTCTCTTCCCTTTTCCTTCCTTAAAAAACTGAAATTCTCAATTCTGTTCTTCTCAGTTCCTGTTAACATTCTCTGAAAGCTGGTTTGTGTGGGAAGGACAAGGGTAAGAGAAAGAAGGATGAAGCCAATTGTCCTGGTCTTTGCATTCTGAAAAATGAGCCCAAGCTACAAACCAAGATCTGAACTACATCTTTCTAAAACAGGCCAATCTGCCACCAAAAATCCCAGTGCTCAGATAATTGAGAATCCAGATCCCAGTCTGAACTTTCCCAGGTTTCCAGAGGTTCAGATTCATTCTGTTCTAGAGAGTGTCTATACTGGGCTGTTGTGTTGGGATCAGGAGTTTTGATTTCTGATCTTTTGACATTTTTTCAGGTATGTTCTATAATATTTAAAAGCCCATTAGGATTTGCCCCAAAGTCATATAGGCTGCCCAATCCTCCAGCTTCTCCCACCTAAGCTAATAGCAAACCTCCAGTGAAAATGATTTTATTAATTTCCTTCATTTTTTCATGTATATTCATTTTTATTGCATTTGAGAGTTAATTAAAACAAATTTTAACAAAAGTAACTTCCATGTTAACATAAAGAAGTTCTGCACTAAATTTCTTATTTCTTTGTTAGATATATATTCAACCAGCTAAATGCCTCCAGCATACCTGTAGCCTAATCCATCACCCTCCTTCTTTCTGTAAATAAAGGAAGAGTCCCTTGTTAGATCCCAAAGACACTTCCTAGAAAATCAGTGCTTCTCATTGCCCCAAAGTATAAACCAATTAGTATTTTTTACTAAAACTATCACAGTATGAATGAAAAAAGTGAAAGAAACATAACTAAGGCCTTGATTTATCTAGGTAACAAAGCTTCAGTGGGACAACTCACACGCTCAAAGATACGTATATGAACGGGGGCCCAAAGAGAGAGGAAATAAAAGCAGAAGAGTGAGTATAACTAACATTTGGGGTCACATCACAACATCAAATTTTAATGTGATGGAACACTAAGGTTCTTAATTCTCAATAGAGTAAGAAAGTAGGAAGCATGCATTTTTATGAAAACATATGCAGTGATAAGTCTATTTATGATAAGTCTGCACAGAATGATGATACCATGACACACCCAAGCAGTTTAGTCCTTGAATAGCCCTTGCTTATGCAACCAGTTCTGAAGATTCCAATTGAACTCAGTTGGTACAACTCTATGATTCTGGTCCTGGAAAACCTTACTCAAAGTTAGATTCCACAGTCATTTCCACTGTAAGCACCTACTGGCAGATTTATACCCTGACTGAGAACATTTGTTGTGAGCTGAAACTTGGCAAACATTTCAGCCTGGGAGACAAAGATATTTGTATGTGTGTTTTGTTGATGAAGATGATGAAGATGAAGACAGGAAAAAAAACTAGCAATATATCGCACAGTATTTAGGAATTTCCAGTTGCTCTTTGGTACAAGATGGTAAACATTAAAAAAAGAGAAAACAGAAGTTAGGATTTTTCATTTGGTATTTTAAGCTTCTGTAAACAGAGTTATTTCTTTAAAATACATTTCCAAGTAGTTAGTTCATATTATCAATCACATGTGTATTTTTGTAATCTGTTGGCGAGAGAGAGAGAAGTTTTAAAATGATCTGTCAGATTAGTGTGGGAATTTTTTACATGTTTTTCCAAATAGTTTTAAGGTAATAATAAAGCATTTTAAGGATTACTTCATGATATCTTCTTAGTAGAATGAAGATGAAAATACACTAACTAGGTAATCAAGATAAGTAATAAGAGGAAATATAACATTATAATAAACTATGAAAAATATTTTAAAATGAGGTAATGAAGGCAAATGTTTTTTTTTTCCTTTCATCCTCACCTTGTTTTGATACTGTGACAGAATTCATTTGCCATTTTGTTGCCCAATCACTTAGTTTTGTGAGATCTTTTTGAAGTTCTTCACAGTCAGCCTTGGTCTTAACTATCTTGAGCAGTTTAGTATCATATGCAAACTTTGCCACCTCACTGTTTACCCCTTTCTCCAGATCATTTATGAATAAGTTGAATAGGATTGGTCCTAGGACTGACCCTTGGGGAACACCACTAGTTACTCCTCTTCATTTGGAAAAGCAGCAGAGAATCCTGTGGNATAGGATTGGTCCTAGGACTGACCCTTGGGGAACACCACTAGTTACCCCTCTCCATTCTGAAAATTCACCATTTATCCCTACCCTTTGTTCCCTGTCTTTTAATCAGTTCAGAGTCCATGGAAGGATCTTCCCTCTTATCCCAAGAAAACTTAATTTTCATAAGAGACTTTGGTGAGGGGCCTTGTCAAAGGCTTTCTGGAAATCTAAGTACACTATGTCCACTGGATCCCCTTTGTCCACATTTTGTGGACTCCTTCAAAGAACTCTAATAGATTAGTAGGAAACCATTAGTAAGAAACTTTACAGAAACCATGTTGACTTTTGCCCAACAATTTATGTTCTTCTATGTGTCTGAAAATTTTATTTTTTACTATTGTTTCAACTAATTTGCCCAGTACTGACGTTAGACTCAGATTCCTACTCTTGATCATTGTTTCACTGCTAATTTCATGTGTTAAGGGAGACCTCTCCACTTACACATCTAATATAATTGAAGTGGTTGTCTGGCCGCCTGCAACCAAAGTGTCCTCAATGCATTTGCTGTTACATTCACTAAACACTTATGACACTGCAATCACAAACAGGGAATCTATTTTCAGAGATAATAATGTGTGCTTGCAAACGTGTATCAGAACTTCAACAACATGTCCAGTTTTCCCCTTATTGGATTACTGATTACACACTGTATTTTCACCTAAGACTGTAAGCAATAAAGCACCTCTACTTTCAAGCTGATTTGTGTTTTAGCATTTTTCAAATTAATGATAGAAGCACAATATTTAGCATATTCCTTCACATAAGAATGCAAAATGAGACTTTCTTGGGACTATTACTTTGAAATATACATCTTTTCAGGATTTACACTCTCCATGCACTTACTGAATTATTCAGCACTGCTTACTTAAAAATGATAGCATTGGCCTATCTACAAATCTAAGCCGTCTATAAAAGAATTACCTCAGTCACACAAACTAATTCATGTTGATAACAGATACTTGACTGATTGATTTATTTGTGATTAGAAGTGATAACGAAACATTTCTTGCATTCACTGTACTGGATATTACAAGAGGAAACTCCTAAATGTATATTCATCTCAATACTTAAATTAAATCTTCCATGCCATGATGCTTTGATAAGAGTTGATGCTCATTAATCTCTTACAATTACTGCATTTTGAATTGTTCACTGCAATGTTTATAGTGGTATGTTGATTGGAAATAAGGAAACAGACATTGCTAATTGGACAACATGCTACAGTAATGGTGTACTTAAAAAAAAAAGTTCTCAAAAGCCACAAAGCAAATTTTAGACAGCACAGATCTTTTTTTAGATAGTCTTGGCTTTTAATTTAGTTTTAATTATTTGAAGCTTTAGACTTCGAGAAAAGACATTATTAGTGCCTGTCGATTGATTTTAGGAAATCCTTCATCATAAAAAATGTATAGCTTCATATCATTAAAAAATCCAAGCAGTATGGGTTGACTAAAGTACTGTGGACTATTAAATAATTCAAAATTGTGTTTAGTTACAGCAGCTGTTTAATTATAAGGTAAAAACTGCAATTAATCCACTATGGTTGAGTGAAATATAATCTATCTCAGAGTTTAATCCTCCTAAGACAGAGAACAGTGACAGGGATTTTAGAAGTCAGGGACTCCATTTAGCGAATTTCACAAAAGGGATCGCAATACATCTGAGCCAGCACATCTTTGTTTCTCTCATTATCCAAATAATGAATCATTTCCCAGTCTGTTGAAAATATAATTTTGTACTTTAATAAAAAAATTAAGGTCTTTTACATGCACTATGTAAACTATTCCATTTGAAATTATAGTCAAGCCTTCACCAGACTGAGAAATTAGAAACACAAGAATGGAAGACATTCATTTATCGACTCCTTACTAACTTCTTAATTGCTCGTAATTAAAACTTTCTGTAATAAAATTCTTGCATGAACAGGAAGAAGCACCTTTTGCAAACTTTCAAGTCAGCTGATGGCATCTGAGAACAGGGCTTTACATATGCCTTGTGCAGTTGTTTGCCCCAGCTCAGCAAGATTGATTTCCTAACCTACACTTCCACTCAGGAGGAGAACAAAACATTTCTGTCTTCTCAACCTCTCTATTTTTAATTACCAAAGAGAACTGAGCTAAAAATCACCAGACTTATCTTTCCAGATCCTAAAAGAATAATTAGTTAGAGATGTTTGTAATCATACTAAATTTCCTGTGAATTTTGTTTATACCAAGGTTAAGGGACCATCAGAGCAGAAAATGGTAGCCCTTAATTAGACAAGCCAGGTAGCATGCAGAGCCACAGAACAAGCTTCTCCACATATCCCTGCCAGCAATCACAGACCTGACCTAGAGAACTATTCTTCAGGGGTGAAGGATAATATAGTCACCAGGTGGCCATCTCTTCAGCATAGACAGTCATCTGTACCAAAATGTGCTAAATTATGTTTGGTTCTTTTTAATGTGAACTATTATGCATTAGAGACACAGCAGGAAACCACAAACTCATGTTAATTGAAACTTCAGCTCTGACTTAAACCTCTGTCACAGATACAGGTCTAGCACTCTACCTTCTGAGCCTTCTAGTCTAGCAAAAATACATTTCTATGTCTAGTAATTTACTTTTCTTTGAGTATCTAATCAGATGTAAAATTACAATGGGTCCAATCCTCAAAGGTGCCTGGGGGATCCACGAAAGGACCTAGGCATTGCAACACTGAGTATCACAATGCCTAACCTTTAGGCACCTAGAAAACCAGAGGAACACCACTGCAATCTACAAAGCTGAGCTAGGCAGCTGAGCTCCCTATATAATGAATGAGGAGAGACAGGTGCCTAAGAACGTGATTCACAAAAGCCAGCATGCTACGCGGGTAGCTGCCTAAGCTAGCCAATGGAAGCTGCTGATGAGAGGGGTGTGTGTTAAGCTCCTCCCCTCTCTTGGACACAGGAATCTAGATCAGGGCTGCCTAGATGTGCTTTGTTATCCATGAATAGGAACCTGCCACCTGGAATCACACTGTAGGTGCATAAGCTGATTCTTGACATAAGTTGGGTGCCTACCACACTCCACACAAGATGGGGGGTGGACGTGGGGAAATGGTGATGGTTATTCTCATGCTCATGCTAACTGTTTAAATATTTAACCAGAGTAGAGCAGTCCTGGTTAGGTCCCCACCTGAGAGGTGGGAGATTCTGGTTCCAGTCCCCCTGCTCCAATCACTCTTTCATTCTTTACCCAAAATGGAAGAGCTCCAACAGGAGAGGCTGAGTGAGCCCCATGTCAGAATATCCCACAGCTCCGTGGCTAGAGCACTCTCCTGAGAGGCGGGAGACCCCTGTTTAAATGCTCCCTCTCCCTCTCCCTCTGTCAGAGGGTGCGGGGGGGACTGAACCTGGATTTCCCACATCCCAGGTGAGTGCTCTGGGCTAAAAAGCTGTAAGATGGGCACCATCTCCACCTCTTCCTCTCCCTAGACCCTGATCCAGGAGATGTGCTATGGGGATGCTTACCAGATTAGGCTCTGTACATGGTTTATGCGGACAGACACCAATCTTCTCCTGATTTGTGAACAACTCTGGGGCTCAGGTGCAGGATGCCTAGAGGGAGGCAGCAGTGCGCATATCAAGGGTTTAAAACTGCAGTATCTAGGGAACTTCTACACTGGATAGTTAGGTGCTGAGTGAGATTACGCACCTACAGACTTAGACAGGGAGATAACTAGTCACATCTGGAAGAAAGGGAGGTGGCAAAAATTCAGGAGTGGGGACAGTTTATACACCAACAAAGGATGCTGAGGTTAGCTCTGCTTAGCTAAATGTGCAGCTCTCTCTGAGTGCATTCACCATTGCCATGAGCGTGGTAGCAGCTGCCAGGAGAAACCCATCATCAGTCCCTCATGGTGCCTCAAGTTGTGGGTGGGGAATGCACCACGTTCTCTGCAACCTTCCCCCATACCTGCCATTCACTCCAGCAGCACAAGACCAGACACAGAGGAGATGGGATTAAGATTCTGCTGCACTTAACACGAGCACTTTGCACCAAGTAGCTCCCAGCTCCAGCATGCAGGGTTGGCCCTAGGATGCTCGTGGAAGGTACCAAGCACCAACTGATAGTTGAGAGAGGTTTAGCTTCACGCCCCACAGCCTGATGAGATCTGTTTCCTCAACCCTCACACTAGGAAGGCAGAGACCCACCACCTCAAGAACCAAAGGAGACTCAATACCCAGCTGCCCACGGAGGTTCATCACACCTCCTCACCTGACTGACCAGTGCACAGCCGAAGACCACGGGACAACTGCTTACCACCACTGCCACCCCACAGAGGCTGTCAAGCTGCTGCCAGGAAGAGAAGCCAGTTAGAGGAACTTCACGGAAGTGTTGGAGAGAGGGAAGCTTGGTGGGCTGCAAGGTAATGGAATTGCAGGGTACCTGATGGACTGGGGGAAGACCATGGAATTGATCTACTGTGTCTTCATGTGTGTGGTGGGAGTATGTTATGTGTGGGGTCTCCATGAAACATTCAGTGAACATGTCTATTCAGAGCACCATGCCAAATGCTAATACATTGCATTGCCTCCTCAGTCATATAGCTGAGTGCAGCTAATGTAATCCTCGTCAACACTGTCAGCTGGAGAGCGACATAAGAAATCAATCTTTACTATGGAATTCAAAGAAGGTAAAGATTTCATTCAAATGAGCAAAATGCTAAAGGATAAAGAATGTTACAACAGAAAAACCCCACGTTAACAGAACTGGGGCTCATCAAATTTTAAATCCATATTTAATGCTTCCTCTGAAAAGTCAAAAAGTAGCTACCATAGTCTCTCAGAGAACAGCTTCTGCTCTTTCATTCCATGGTTATAGATAACCTTCATAAGCTGATTTGCTGATGACAATAAATTTATTTTCAGAAATTATATTCCTGATCTAATATGAAACAATAAATAATTCAGAAGTTTCACATTATTACAGGGAATTATATTTAGGAGATCAACCAGGGATCTCTGTAATGAGAAACATTCACCTTGCTAGAGAGGAATGCTACTCTGCATTTAATCTTATAATATTCCCTTCAGGGTGTACAAGACAGCTTGCTGGAAAATATAATGACTCCTAGACTGTTTTCTGAAGGAAAAAAAAAGAGTAAAGAAAACAGTGATATGGAAATGAGCTCTAGATTCCATTTGAAATTCCATATGCAGTATTTTTAAAGCAACATTGTTTCAATATGGAGACATCAAAAGGAATTTTGGTGCTCAGCATTGATGGGTCTGATAATGTCTTACAGCACTTGAAATGAAGAAGGAGAGTGGGTTTTTGTTTGTTTTTTTGTTTGTTTCTTTTTTTAAAGATGCAGCACATGTGAGCTAGTCAAATCGATAGAAAGGTACTTTCCATTTCTTAAACAGCAAAGATCTGCTCCAATTATTTTTAGTTTATTATGTGCTACTGGAAAGAGGAAAACTGGCTCAGAAGGTTCCCACTGGCCAAAAAGTAAAAACATCTGTTGAAGTCATGAGTGACTTGTTAGCCAAGTTCAGCAGCAATGAAGCTTACAGTAGAACAGCTCAGTTCTCACCAGTAGATTTATATGTAATTCGTGTCAATTACAGTTGAGAATTTCAGGGGCACTAGGCTAAATCTTACTGACATTAGAGAGCACTGATACTTTTGTATATTCATCTCATGGATTTCCAAAGTGACTACACTGCAGTTTTGGTGTTTTCTCTTTTTCTTTTCTCACACTCCTTGCTACGTTAACTTTCTTTGGTCAGAAAGGAAAGAAATGTGCTTTTGCAACCAATACTAATGTTACTTCTATGCTGCATGCTGGGTAACAAATATTGATGTATACAGCCATCCTCCAAATGTGTTAACTCAACAATATGCATAGTTTCCACTGGTCTGGACTCTTAAAGAAAATCATTAAATTGTCACTATGTATGATCCAATTCAGAATGAAAAATAAATATTATTGATGGTGACAGCATGCTATTGTATCTCCACATCATTATGCCTAAGGTGTACAATTTCAAAATGTCCCATGGGAAATGTGCAGAGAACGCCATTAACTGTCTCTGGGATTCCTGCATGCATTGCAGACATAACAGCTCAAACGAGACATTTCTAAATCTTTTTTAAGATTTATTTTGTTCTAGTTTTTAACAGTGAAAACTGCATCAATGTCCATTACCCTACATTTCCCAACAGAATTAAAGATTCCACTCGTGACTGTAATAATTTATAGCAAAGTAGAAAATTTGATCATGAAGCCTTAAAATAATAATAATAAATAAAAGAGAATGTACTAGGCCAGCTATGCCACTTTGGGAATTGCACAAAGAGGCAGATTACAATGTGAATGTGTTCCCATATTTCTGCCTCCGTTGTTGTTTTTTTTTTAATGCCATTGTTATAACAACCAAGCTGCACAATAATCTTATGATTTGTAATATGTTTTGCTTTGTAATTATCTTGTTACTGATTAGAACTGGAAGAGGACCGTCAGATAAAGAGACAGACTCTTCTGCCACTGACGTCTGCTGATGGCATGAACCAGTTACTTGGGTTAAAACTTGCCTAAGCGGTCATTGATTTTAGTGGCCCAACTTGAATCTCTTAGCCTGAATTTTACAGAGGTGTTGTGTACCTGCTGTTCCTATTACTTTAGCAATGGGCTATGAACTTATCCTTTTTTTTCCCAGTGAAAAACAGAGAATTTGAAGGATGTATTATAATGAAAACATAAAACATCTAAAGGAAACTTAACATCAGTTGTAAAAATTCTATTCTATTCCACTGTGCTCCAAAGTATGAAGGAGGAAGTTGTGCTGGATATTAATTTAGCATAAATTAAAATGCCAGCCTCAGGTTGTGCAAGAATTATTCAGGATGTTGAGTATATGCTGCCTTTCAAAGACATTTAATTTGGCTAAAAAAAAAAAAAGCTAAATGTTATGAAAGACAGAGCGTACCCACTGCACTATTAAAAAAACTCCCACCTTTTCATGTTCTCTGTATGTATATATATCTCCTCACCTCATGTTCCACTCTATGCATCCGATGAAGTGGGCTGTAGCCCACAAAAGCTTCTGCTCAAATAAATGTGTTAGTCTCTAAGGTGCCACAAGTACTCCTGTTCTTTTTGCGGATACAGACTAACACGACTGCTACTCTGAAACCATCCACTAGTGGTTACTCAAAAGTAGTTCCACTGACTTCAATGAAATTCCCCTAATCTATCTTTCTCTGCATTTTGAATGTGTCTATCACTGTAGTATCTAAATATATGGTGTACATTTATTCTACACTCTAGTGAATACAGGCTTAACGAAAAACACAGTTTGGTCTAGAAGCAAGAAGTAGATTCGGAGTTAGGGACACAAGATGTAATCCCAGCTCTGTCCCTCACTTCCTGCATAGCCTACAGAAAAAAACTTAGGGTGAAATTGTAATGACACTGACGTCAATGGGAGTTTTGCCATCGATTTGAATAGGCTCCGGATTTCACCCTTAACCTCTCAGTTTCCCTGTCTTTAAGACGGCGATATTAACACTGCCCTGCCTAACACAGATGTTGTATGCTTTGATTGTTTAGTGCATGTCCAGTGCTTTGAAATGGAAGAGCACTACTTAAGGGCAAAGTGTTTATTGTTATTAGGCCAATTCCTGGGCTCTGTCCTTAGTTTGTAATCAATCCTCACGTAGGCAATCTTCCATTCAAGTCAATAAGAGTTTGCCTGACTAAGAACTATGACCACAGTTTTGCCTTGTCTAAGCTCTATCTAAAAAAAAGTTAATAAAATGTAATGCTTTAAAATGAAGTACCAAAACTATATAGAAGTATTTCCTTGCCAAACATTTGGGACCAAATTCTAATCCCTTTGAAATCAATGAAAAAAAACTCTTCTTCACCTTGCAGAATCCAAGACTTGGTTCCTTGCTAAAGCTCAGCAAGTGACTACCACCTTAGCAGCAGATTCCAATATCAGCACTCATGGTAAGCAGCGTCTTACTCCATAAGTTAAATGGAACGGGGATGCTGTGGAGTAAGGGTGACTCAAACTGTTCTTTAACCTTTGGTGGGAAAGAGAATGATGGGGTGTATTTTCCAGTGTGTTTGTGCAGCTCTCTAAGGAGATCTTCTTTTTCAGGTTACTTTCTTTGAATAGCCCAATGCACATCACACTAAAGAAAGTATTTTTGATATTTTCATTCTAACTACCCCAGCTCTTGAAACCAACTCCCAGCAATATATTTTGGAATGAGGAGGCTATATGGCGAGTCAGCCACTGTTGATCCAGTTTTTCTTCCATACAATTTTTCTCCTCATTTGTGATGATTTTCCTCCAAAATTGGTCCTCTCAAATCTACTCACTAATTATTACTATCTTGCTGCTTTTACCGTAGCTAAGTGGGGAAGGTGTTTACCGTAGGCAAATATCATTTAATAAATGGGCTAGCAAAGAAGACTGCAAGGTTAATATGGAAAGAGACTTATTGTACATATTTAGTGTCCCAATATAACCTATGCTTCATTGGTCCCAACCAGGAAACTCAAACCCAACAGAAATCCTAGGCCCAGATGAGCGACAATATTGGCCAGGCATTACTAAACTAACAATTTCCATTAGTGTAGGAAATGCAGCTAAAAGGTTTTTTACGCTCAGTGGTTAACAACATTTGATACAAATATGTTAAAATGGCATATATTTCAATTAATTAGATTTCCTGAGAGGTAATGTGGTATTTGGTCTTTGACATTAAATCGATTGTAGATTTACAGACACTCTTGATGTTCCCTTAAAAAAAATCAATAGTGAAACCTTGTATCACTTGGAAAGGACAATGATATCTAAGCGAAAATAGGAATTTAAATAAAATTGGAATTGTCTGTAGCTAGCAGCTTTGGGAGTATCCTACTGCATGTTCAGTATTTAACATGTCTATTCTTAATCTTACATCCCTAAGCACAAGACTGAAGTTCTTTAAAGATTTAATTGACTCTTGTGAATATTTTCTGTATGAAATCATGTACTTGACACTTTTTTTTCATTAGCAGAGGAGAGTTAAACAGATTTGGGGTTAATTAGTGCTAAGACATGTATTTTACATACCACAGTGACTTTACAAACTATAACAGACAGTTGAGTTATAACTTTTCTTTACAATTTGGGTTAGTAATGAAAAGCATCAGTTTTGCTAGCTTTATGGGAATCTTGGTTGGTTGATATTAGTTATGTTTTCATCCCTAATGAGAAAATGTCCCCTCAGCATAAAGGAGTCTGAGAAGTCTATTCTTGTGCTGTTTGGTTTGAAAATACCCAATGCGGGTACCTAGCCAATTTTAGTATCAATGGGAGTCACACCTGCCAATAAGAAACCACAGTGCTCATTACTAAAGAGTCTATGTTTGTCAAAAGACACCACAAAGTTACGGCTATTTCCAGCTATTTAAGCAGTGAACAAACATTATATCCCAGATATCACTGGGGTTTATAATACTATTGGTTTTTTAAGAGAACTCTATTCAGTTCAACAGGGATTTGGGCTTAAAATCTACTGCTGCAATATGGCCCACTGTTGACAACTACGGCACATAGCAAATAAAAGTTGTGCTGTAAGGAAGACAGCGTGTGGATACGGCTATTCCATTTCTGATTGCTACCTACTAAGATCTCCCTGTTACAGAGGGGGAAATAATTCCTTAGCAACAGGGCCACCCAGAGGATTCAGGGGGCCTGGGACACAGCTGGGAGCTGCGGCACTTGTACTCACCTGGCAGCAGTCCGGCCTTCAGCAGCATTTCGGCAGTGGGGGGCCCTTCAGTCACTCTGTGTCTTCGGCAGCACTGAAGGGGCATCCGCCACCGAAATGCCGTCAAATACTCGGAGTGACTGAAGGGCCCCCCACTGCTGAAATGCCACTGAAGACCTGGACCGCCGCCGGGCCAGGGCTCGCGGGGCCCCTGCGGGGCCCAGGGCAAATTGCCCCGCTTGCACCCCCCTCTGGGCAGCCCTGCTTAGCAAGCACTGCACTTCTTTCCTTACAGTGCAAACAGACGTTCTTTGCTGTTGTCAGTACTAGTCCTCCAGAACCCACACTATGCTTAATTGGAGCCAGGGCCTTGGGCTCATCTGTAGGAGGACGTGCTTCCTCAGCACTAGGCCAGGACTGAGGGTGTGGCAGTACCAGAAGGAACTGCTGAGACATATACATAATCACTGAAAGCATTTAAGGCTCGAAACAGGAAAAAGAAAGGAAAAGTTCTGACAGACGCAGCTACCGCAGAACAGTTCTGAGTCTTTGAGAGAACACTGGCAGAACATAAATATTCATCATGCTCAATGGAGAATAGAAGGGACTGAATACTTACAGCATCAGAAAGATGCTTTAGTATTTACTGAAGTCTCCTAACAATGGAGTTTGCCAATTATATAGGAGGTGTGTGATCAGTGAAAAACATGCAGTGACAAGATACAGAATCACTGCAGTATCTTGGTTCAGGATTTTTTTTCTAGCCTGTGTAAATATGAGAGTGAAATATGGTAGACAAGTCTCTCCAGACTTAATAGAAGATTATTTTGAGGTTGTTTTTCTGTAGCTAAGATAGCTAAATGCTAAACTAAACTAATACCCAGTATATTTACTCTTGTTTTAAAGCCTGCAAATTGCAACTAATTAACAGACCTTAATGTTTCCTTGGATTTGGATCTAGCTGAATTTCTCCTCATTATGGAACCATTTTGGATCTGAATTAAACAGTGAAACTTATGAGGGGCAAGTTCTTCCAGGTTCTCCCGCTAAGCAAAAGTGGCCCAAAACATGGAACGTGACTACCCATCCCCCCCCCCAGTAGTCAGTCCCTTCTTTTGGATGTGGTGTTTGCAGTAGCAAAGCGTCTCGTGTCTCATTATAAGTGGGTAAAAGGGTACGTACTTGCTGATGGGGAGTCCTAACCAAACCATGCCAGCGATCCACATGCAGCAGTGAGAGCATCATGGAATGTACCATTGCAAGACAGGGTTGGTACTAAGATCCCATTACTGGATGGTACATGGGTAAGGCTGGGGCCACTGGAGGTCGCTATTTGAAAAAAACAAACTTTCTGGCACTCCAGGGGCTATTAGATCTCTGGAAAATCTGAGATTTTAAGAGTTTAAAAAAATAAAGCTTGGCTACTGGGTGACAGTATTTTTCTGTGATTTACAATTGATAGAAAGGATAAAGACTCTCCAACCCACTGCTGTTTCACTGCTTAAAATTGGGTATCTTTGTACATGCATTGGGTTTTCTGACAATATTTGGGGCCCTATGAAGATCACTGGCGGTAGGAGGGGATGTTCCCTTTGCCCTGCTGGGAGCGCCAGACCTGCCCAAGGCTCCTTTAAAAAAGGTTTGGGACTAGATATTACTGGAACCCCCCGTTTTATATACCTCGAAGGGGGAGCAGCAGGTAAGTCACTGGAATGACAGGCTCAAGGTACAGCACAGGAGTAAAGCCCATTAGTTACCAGCATCCCCACCAGATTCATTGTCTTTCAAGGACACCTCATAGACTCATAGACTTTAAGGTCAGAAGGGACCATTATGATCATCTAGTCTGCCTTGTTAAGGAGTGAAGCTAGGTCCAATTCTTGATGCCTCTTCCCCAGGCTCCAGCCCCCTCTCCTGCCCCCCTACCCCACCACTAGTGGCTCCCGCTCAAAGTCACACATCCTGGCTCCCAGCTGTCAGCAGCAGCACTGGTTGAGACACACTTTTCCCACTGTCCTGCCACCATCCCCACCCACTCCACTATATGGCCTAGTCCTCTGCTCAGAGCCCACCCCCTGCCTCCTTTACCCATGTTTGGCCTTCACTCCCATGCCTCAGCATCCACCTGTCTTTCCTGGATGGCAGCTCAGTCCTGCTCTCACCCTACAACCCCCTCTCCTATTCAGATTTCCAGCACTTTCCCCTGAAGTAGGCCAGGCTTTGAACTGGCATGATTAGCAGTGCTAGTGGTTGATGCAAACGTGAGGGGCCAGCTCTGCTCTGGGCACCTGACAAGAACATTTATATTTTCTTCTTTTGTTTTTTAAACCCAGTAGGGGGGGGAAAGGAAGGTCTTTCAGGACCTCAGGGCTGTACTCTGTTTCTTGCCTATGCACATGTTTATCTTCTGTTTATTTGGACTGGTACACAAATAAAATGGGGCACTCACACAGCCCTCCATGTGCCCCTGGTATAAGTTACAAGAATGAAATCAAATAGCAGCTTATCCCCTGCTCTCCCAATCAAACAGCCCACTCCCATGTCATTAGATCTGCCCTCAACTCCCCCCCCTCCGCTCTATGCTGCAGCCCTCATAAATAGAGTAGAACCTCAGAGTTACAAACTGATCAGTCAACCACACACCTCACTTGGAACTGGAAATACGCAATCAGGCAGCAGTAGAGGAAAAAAATAAGGAAATACTGTACAGTACTGTGTTAAATGTAAACTACTAAAAAAAAATAAAGGGAAACCTTTTAAAAAAAGACTTGATAAGGTAAAGAAACTGTTCCTGTGCTGGTTTCATTTACATTAAGATGGTTAAAAGCAGCATTTTTCTTCTGCATATTAACATTTCAAAGCTGTATTGAGTCAATGTTCAGTTGTAAACTTTTGAAAGAACCATCATAACGCTTTGTTTGGAGTTACAAACAACCTCCATCCCCAACGTGTTCAGAACTCTGAGGTTCATTGTATATGGACCTTGCAATTTCTTTTCATTCTTGAAATCAGAGCACAAGGTGGGGGAGCTTGTTCCAGAGGTTACAGTACCTCCCTGGAGAATGCTCGACCACCAGCCCCATTTTTTAAGTTGGGGGGGGAGGGGGAGATCCAGGTTGAGCATCTCTGATGATCACATCTGTCATGGCACAGCGAGGGCGCTGATCTCTCAAGTGGTCTCCCAGGCCACTTAGGCATAATAGGTCAAAAACAATACCTTACATTCAGTCTGGAAACTAACATGCAGCCAGTAAAAATCATGGAGAGCTAGTGTCATGTGCTACCCTTGGGAAGCATCACTTATTAGGTGGGCCACTATGTTTTGCACCATCTTAAGTTTCTGAATTGATGTCCAGGTATATTGACATAAGGGTGTCATGTTTTCATTGGTGTTGTTATGCTATGCAGGTGTGCATGGAGCTTTAGAGAGAAATATAAAGAAAGGTTCTTGGTCTATCTTAGCATATGCACAATGATCTCAAATTGCCCTCTGTATGCCCCTGTTCCAGTTAAAAGATAGCGGGATAACTCAGACCCTAACCTATTCTGTAAAACACTGTCATAGTAACAGAGTAAAGCAGAAATTTATTTTTAAAAAACCTGATATACCATAAAAGACTTGAACATACCAAAGAACTGAACAATTCTGTCTATGACACAGCATCATGAAACAAATGAACCCAGCTAACAATATCTCAGCTACTTTCTTTTAATGTGTTATCATGCTGCAAAACTTGCTTGGCAAGGAGGGTCAATTAGCAAAAGCTCTTCAGGGTGCACAAAGTAGATTTCAGCTAGCATGCTTCAAGTCAATCCCATATACCCTCCAATAGATACTCAGAGTGCTAATCAACATACTAACTATGTGACAGATACTCTGTGATCTTTGCTCCCCTCCATAAATTGGATTTGAGTTCACCTTTACTTGTCATTTTCATCTACCGACTTTCGGCTGTCATCAGCTTCTACTGATGTAAAAACACAGGCCCAAATTCTGGTCTATTTAAATCACTGGCATAACTCCCATTGACATCAATGGAACTAGGATTGAGTCTGTTGAATCTAACATATATCCTTGCATGGTTTTTTAAAAGTCTGTAAATACCTCGAGTGATGTGCTTACGGCAACCTGAGAGCATGACGGGGTGTATAGGCCCCGCACTGACAGGGAGGGGCTTGGGAGGTAGTAGGTGCAAACATAGGCTCGCCCCGACCCTCCAGCCCTGTCAATTATGCATGGTAAGAAGGAAGCTCTTGGAACAGCAAGGAGGATTACAGGAAATCCCAGGGGAAAGCCCGTTCAGGGAGGGCTGACTCTGCTATCAAGCCATAAGGATCCTAACAAAGCTGCTCCTCTGACACCCCTGAAATAAGGAGGTACCTCAGATTTATTTTTGCCTTATTATTGACCTATGTGAGGTTTGGTTTATGTTGATGTGAAATTTTGCATTTCTCCCCACCCAGAAGTAAAGTAAGCAGGCCCACCAGGGTGGGGCCATGACCAGGGCAAAGAGCCTGTGGTCAATCCCGTGTTGGAAACAGGGCCTGGCAAGGGACCCCATCCAGGCCAGGGAGGTGCCACAGAGACTTTTACAGAGTTTTTTTCAAACCCAGCAGAGATGCCAGATTTGTGAAACACAGAGGATTTCTGGAATATAGCAAAGACCCAGTGAATGCTATTGCTTTAGTCTGTACAGCCACCTGGTACACTGCGTGGCAGTGAACTGGTTAATCCAAATGGCTTTATACTTTGTTTACAAAATAAATCTGTCACAATTCCTCATCCATAGTTTTGAGAGTGCAGTTGCAAATACTTTCAGATTCTGTATTAATAAGCATTGGTAGGAGTCTCAGATGTGAGTTATGCAGTAGGCTAATTTCAGATTCTTGCTGCTGATCCATAAGCCTTATGATGGGTAGTATCATGGACTTGAGCAATTTAATTGTAGTCAGTTACCATAAGAACTGTATTACTGCAAAAATGATTCAGGTGCAACTAACTAGAAATATAAACCCATCAAACGAGACTTCATTCTGTAACAAATTAGATTCTTGTTGTCAATATTAACCTGGAAAGAAGAGGTAGAACAAAACGATGAAAGGTAATCACCATTTTTCTAAACAAACCAGGAACAGCTGCTCCAAGGTCAATAACTGGAAAAATGATGAAAGGAGATGTTAATGATCATGCATTATGTGAGTAAATGTCACTGCTATAAAACAAATCAGTCCAGATTTAAAACACCATGTGACACTGCATCAGCAGCAATTAAGGTGGTAGATGATGTACAAAGGGCTTGAACAAAGGATATTATTATGATACTTGCTTTATCGATTTGTACAAGGTTTTTTGATTGAATGACTGATAGTAACGAGTAACTAGGTTGATTCTGGGGTTACAATGACAAAAAACAAAACAAAACACCGACTCAGGTTATATTTAATCCTTTATGGTACTTTACTGATAGTAAAGTGCTTAAATAACGAATAGTCCAAGTTTCTATTGGAAAGTCAGTGCTACACGACAGCTGAAGCAGAATTCAGAGAGGGAGACATCTGGCTTGCATACAAATGCTGGTAATGTGTACAAATAGGTTTAACATCCATTAAAGGTGAATGATGTGAGATTCATGACTTCACCATAAGGAGTTCTCCAAATTCAGTTTCATGTTTCGGTATCTCTGACGTAAACAATCAACACAAGTAAAATAATATGTCCATAGATGGCAACACCGTACTTTTTTGAAGTGGCTAAACATGTACATAAAACAAGAGTCAACTCCTGCAGTGATTGAAGAAATCTTCTAAACAAAAGCCACAGGAGCTAGACATAAAGGAGACTCTTTTCAATACCCAGAATGGTTTTTTTTTTTCCCCTGCCATCAGCAAATATGATTTAAGGTAAATGTAATTTCTATTCTTATCATCCATTAACCAGCCAACTTAATTAAATGTCAGAAATCTTGTTTAACTGGCTAGTTAACAATGCATCTCTAATCCCAAATCCCAGCAGCAGCTTCCCCCTTCCCCCAGGGTGAAATTCACTCTGGTGTGGAAAACCAGCATAAAGACCTCAGCAACACTTGAACCCCATGCTAGGACAGTGAGAGTGAGGCAGGGCCATGGTTATCATCTAGGGGGGCATTTGGCAACACCTCATAGGCCAATTCAGAGAGCAGTAACTGGAACAGGCTGAAGGAAGGGTCTCAGATTCTGCGCTCATGAGGCTCCAGTGGCCTCGATGCATTGGACAAGTTAGAAAGGCACCACAGCCACTACTCCAGGGGT
The DNA here is from genome assembly GCF_003597395.2 of Chelonoidis abingdonii. Classification (NCBI taxonomy): domain Eukaryota; kingdom Metazoa; phylum Chordata; order Testudines; family Testudinidae; genus Chelonoidis; species Chelonoidis abingdonii. The sequence goes on along the minus strand of NC_133785.1, from coordinate 38,673,010 downwards.
GTTAACAGCGGCAAGGGTCTGAACTGCAGACCTGCATCTTGGAGAGAGAGGAGGTTGAATTCTGCCTTCACCCACATACAGCCTGATCATTTGGTCTGTACCCAAACTACGTCTCTCAAAGTCATTTGATAGTTTTCACGCAGCAACTGCCGACCCTTTCCTCTGAGCGGTCCTGATACAGTCAGTCAGGCCCTGACCTTATGCATGTGAGTCATCTATTCAGCAAAGTATTTACAAATGGGTTTAACTTTGAATAGTCCCACTGACATCAACAGATACATATACTTGCCTTCTACCCATTCAACACACAGTCACAAAACACAATCGCTCTTCCCCACTGCTCAGACCAGGCCATTCCCCTCTTCATATACAGGCCTTCCCATTCCCTATGCGTCTCCTTTAGTCTCCTCATTCAGGTTTTCAAGTTCCACCAAAGCCACTCAATTGCCCCATTGTTCTCCTCCCATTCATATTGCCATTCCCTTATCATGTGACTCTCCCCACCTGCAACCCTCTACACTTTGCGCCCCCCCCCCCAAGTCACTCCCCAAAACACACATTACCTGAAGGCCTCTGAACCTTAGCCTTCCTCTCTTCCAAGCGTTAACAAAACTGCTAAAGATCACCACCCTCATCTGGAACTAACAAGCCATATGCTAAATGTCACTGCTCATTTGCTTGCTTCTTGCTTCACTGCCTCCTCCTTTGGTACGTCACCTATTTATACTGCAAACTACTCATGGCATGAACCTTGTTAGCGCATTTGTCTGTAAAGGACCTAGCATGTCTCTAGTGCTATACAACCAACCAGTGATACTCATAGTAGTGGCACCTGAATAATGCGATGGACTTTGGCATTTGAGCTGATTTAGAAACACATCACAGAGCTGTAGAGATGCATCTGCAAGGATAGCAGTGCACTCAGCTACACACCACTGTGCTGGCTATTGATTTTCAGGTTTCAACAACAGTTATTTTATGCATGTAAAAGTTAAAAATGAAGTCACTTCAGATTGATTAGGCACTATCTGATACCTGGGATCCTTTTAACGTAGGATGCTGCTTTGGGGCTCTCTTTTTTTCTTTTGTTTGTTTGTTTGTTTGCATTTGGTCCTTTGTGAGGATAGAGAATGGGATTCAACAAGAAAACTTACATTTTTGTATTGATTTGCAGATTCTTCCTACTGGGATGAATCCTCGGTTGTTTTTCTATGACACATTTTGTGTGCTGATATTTGTCATTGTCTCTGGATAGGTGTGTGTATGCACTAGGGTTTGCACTCTTACCAAGAGAGGGTCCCCCCCCAACCTTCTCTCCCTGCTCCAAAAGCCTCAGCGTGCCCTTTTTTCTGTTTGTGCATTTCCTTGCTCTGGATATTTCTGACTTTGCCTGCCTTGTGAGGATTGAAGCTGAGCAGTGATTTCAGGCTGGAGATAAATGTCAGTATGTGCTCTAAAAAATTACAGCTGATCTGATGAAGCAATACTGCAAACTCTATTAACAAGCTCATTTTTAAACTATACCATTTCAGTTCCCAGTAATGCAAGCTGATCTGTGCCCACAGACATTTATGCCCAGGCAGGACAACAAGGCTGTTCCACATGGCCCCAGGGATCTGCCCACACACACAAGCTTGCTGGACCAGGGCCTGTGTTGGATTTTAATGTGCTGAAGACCTGGCTCCTGCTCTTACTGGAGTCAATGAAAGATTGGCTGTTGGCTTCAACAGGAACAGTGTGGGCAGAAATTTTGAAAGGAGCCCTACTTGTGTGTGCACAGTTTTGCGTGATTGATGAATTTTCACACATGGGCAGCATCTGTGAATGCAAACTGTGCCTGCAGAATTAGAAGCCACACTTGAAACACTTCGCCCCATGTGTTCTTACTTTCAGGAAACTTTTTTTTTTAAGCACTAACATATAACAACATAACAACACTCTTTTAAAAAGTAGCCTTATGGGGGCTTTTGGAAAGAGCTTTAGGAAAACAGCTCAAAGTAGGCTGTTCCTTACAGCAAGATTATGAAAATGACACCAGAAGCTAGTGCTGCCTGGGACTACAGTATTGGAGAGCTGGGAAAGGAGGAGAGAGAGAGAGAGAGAAGACAGCAGAGAAAAGAACGAGCACATGCAGCTGGGGAGTAAGCTGGAAACAACTTGTACCGCCAGTAAAATCCCTACTCTGGTTTTTGAATCTTGTCAAGTTGCAGATATGCCTAATGATGATAAAAAGGGATCGGGGAGGCACTTAAAAAGACTTAAAATTGACAATGCTTTCTGCCCATGGGAATAGTGTAGAATAAGGACTTGGCTTCCACACACTCTGGGAGACCGCCCCCCCCTTTACAATATACTCAACAGATTGGGGCTCTTTCCTCAGCAGAAAATGAGGCAAAGCAGCAGTATAAACCAGGCTTCTTACCACTGACTAAACTCCCATTGCCATAGGACAACAGTCCCAATTCGATTAAACACTTTAAAATGCAGAAATTCAAAATGGGGCAGAAGATAGATATATAATAAAGGAGAATTGTCCCCCTTGCTCTGAAAATGAAGACATTTTATACACTTCCTTTGGAGCAGGGGTAGTTGGAAGGTGATACTGTATATTCTATACACACTTATTCTGATACAGAAGAACTTGATCTCCTGGCCTATAGAGAAACCAGGGGATTCTCCCAGATGGTCTCTGAACCTACACACAAAGCCGGACATATGTTGGATCCTATCTTCAGTCTAGGACAGGATATTGGTGTCATCATCAACATAGGACTCTCCTGGTCTGACCACCACCACCGTATCCAGATAGAGATCAGAAGAGTAGTGAGCAGCCAGAGCTGGTCTATTCCCAAAGACTCTTCAACTCCAGAGGTTTCATCTCTCTCTAGAGGAACAAGCCCAGCAAATAAAAGACCAAAGCACCAATGGGTTAGTATAACAGAATAAATCACTTGATGTCCATACCATCAATGTCTTGGCCCCAAGCCATCCACTCTGCCCAGAGAAGATCACCATGGTTCACAAATGAATGACAGCAAATGAAGGGCACTGGCACAAAGGGCCAGTGACACAAAAGAACACTCTGAATCCCTCCGCCAGCAGCACAACCACCGCCTACTGGATAATATCATTGCCAAAGAGGAGGCAAAATAAGCCTTCTACTCCTCCATGATCAGAGCCTGAAATATTGTGTGCAGTTCTGGTGTCCCATGTTTAAGGAGGATGAATTCAAACTGGAACAGGTTCAGAGACGGGCTACTAGGATGATCCGAGATGAAAATCTGCTTATGAAAGGAGACTCTAATAGAGCTGGCATGGTTTAGCCTGCAAAGAGTCTCGGGATATGCTTGCTCTAATAAATAATCAGGGGATTACGTTAGGGAGGAGAGGAATATTTAAGTTAGTACTAATGTAGCACAAGGACGAATGGGGTAAAACTGGATAGTAGGAAGTTAGACGTGAAATGACGAAGGTTTCTAACCATTAGGGGTGAAGTTCGAACAGCCTTCCGAGGGAAATTAGTGGGGCAAAGACTATCTGGCTTTAAGACTAAGTTTGATAAGTATATGGAGGGATGTTATGATGAGTTTAATTGGGCATTTGATCTTGGGTATTATCGGCAGATAAGTTTGTCAATGGTCTGTAGGGGATGTTGATGGGATGGAACTGAGTTACTGCAGGAATTCTTCTTGGTGCTAGCTGTGAGTCTGCCCACATGCTCAGGTTTAGTGATCGCATTTGGGTCGGAAGGAATTTCCTCCAGGCGGATTGGCAGAGGCCTGGAGTTTTTCGCCTTCCTCGCAGGTGTGGGCATGGTCGCTGCTGGTGGATTCTCTGCAGCTTGAGGTCTTCAGATTATAATTTTGAGGATTTCATAACTCAGTCATGGTTAGGGGTTGTTAAAATGTTATGGTGGGGTTTTGTGGCCTGCTTGTTTGAGAGTCAGACTAGATGATCATATTGGTCCCTTCTGACCTATGAGTCTATGAGTCTATGAGCCTACAGAGCCATTCTTCATAGTGAGCCTGAAAATCAACCTGGACTGCATAGCCCAGATGCCAGATCCAAGCACTGATTGCTCTGGAAAGCTGCCACCTTAAGTCACTAATAAAACAAACAATATGCAGGGTGCTAACTGGGAAAAAAAAATTCTATTCCAGCCAGCTCATATTATCTGCCCAATTGGCGCTGCCTGAGCTCGACCCTATCACACAATGAAACTCAAGAAGCCCTGAAAAATATTAGAGCCAGAGCTGTGAAATGGCTCCATGCCCCTCCTCGCTGATGAAACAGGGAAGAACAGCTATACCCACTACTAGTCTACACAGGCAATGCCTCCTTCAGAGAAGCACACCAATCAAACCCTTTGAGAAAAGCAATAGTTCACCCAGTTCTCAAACAGCCACTACTCCACCCTGAAGATCTCTCCAACTACTGTCCCACTCTGGACAAAATAACTGAGAAATCAGTAACCACCAAGCTCCAACAACATGTGACACCAACCAAGATTTTGGACAACCAAAATTTTGGACACCTCATGATCAGAGTTCAGACAGAATACAGCACAGAGACAGCTCTAGGGGCACTAAAAGATGACCTCTTCATGGCCACAGACACAGGTAAGATCTCTATGCTCACACTGCTAGACCCCTCTGCAGCCTTTGACAAAGGGGACCATAAGGTACTGCTAACCCATCTACATGACATAGCAGGGGTAGATGGCCCAGCACTAGAGAGCGTCTAATCGTTCCTCTCCAGCAGAACTCAGAGCTCTTCCTCTCTTAGGCCCTGACCTCCTTGATTCCATCAGGATCCACATTAGCCCCATTTCTCTTCAATATGTACATGAGACCACTAGGAGAGAAAGAAACTCCCTAGGCTCAGCTGCATCTAGCTCATGATGAACCCAGGCAAAATGGAAGTAATAATGGTTGGAAAAGGGAAATGTTTTGAGAACTGTCCAAAAACGTTGTCTCCACATTCCATTGAAGACTCACAGCCCCCATTCCACAATGTGGTGCAAAGCCTCAAGGTTCTGTTTGACTCCTCACTAAGACTAGATAACAACATAACATCAGTTTCCAAAAATGCCTTTTCACCTCACTAGGAAACTTCATCCCTTCCTACTGCACAAGGACCTGGCCCCAGTGATCCATGCACTTGTCACCTCAGGCTGGGTTACTCATTGTATGTGAAGACGATGCACAGACTCCTGCTGGTAGAGAACATGGCTGCCTGCTTTCACCATGACATGTGCTCCTGGTGGCCTATCAGGACCATAGTCAAGTCCCTCAATTGGCTTCATCAGCTTCCAATGCCAGTTTAAGGCTTTGGCCCTAATTTTCACATTTCAATTAGTGGATTAAGCCCAAGCTACATGAAAGGTCTCTCACAACAGAGATGTTCCTCTAGGACAAGGCAGATCACAAAGCTCAGGACTCAGCATGAGAGAACTGGGACACAGCATTCCCTGTCAAGAGATCTGGCTCTGGAGCAATCTTCCAGAGGAAATCAGGCCAGCCTAGAATCTGACCATCTTTAGGAAATGTTGCAAAACCTTGCTTTCTGAGCAAGCCTTTCCACCATAAATGACACTCACAATATGAACATCCCCTCCTACTCCCAAATTCCTGCCATCTCCACCCCACCAAAAACCTACCCCAATAGAGTCACCCCTGAACTCTTTTTAAAAATTGGCATCACATTAGCTGTCCTCCAGTCATTCGGTACAGAAGCTGATTTATACGTATGCTGTTATGTGAATGGTACTTTAGTCCTTATGGAAAAAATCCTACCTCAGTGAAATACCTTTCACAAATATTTAAATAACAGGCTGGTGTTTTTGAAATTTCCACTTAAAGAAAGAGGAGTTTGAGTTTCTTTCTTCTGTATCTGAAGATTAATAAAAGATACACACATTGATCAGACTGGGATTACTTCTGGAATGATGGGAGCAAAATCTAAACATTCCTTACCTAAGTACAGTACATTTAAAAGCAGTTTTTGATTTACAGTCTTTATATTGATTTGCTTTACAGCTCTAACCCCCAATACAGCCAGGGAGTGCATGGCACAACTTTAGGGAGGGTTTATGCATAAGTGGCTTTAAGAAGGGGTCTGCTGTCAGGATGTGTAGAAAAGACAGTTTGAAAAATAACTTGCAGATTATATTTAGAGGGTGGAAGTACTCATTCCTACTAAGGGTATGTCTACACTACCCGCCAGATGGGTGGGCAGCGATCAATCCAGCAGGGGTTGAAACTCTCCTGTCAATTCCTGTAGCCATGAGAGGTGCAGGCAGAGTCGACGGGGCAGCAGCAGCAGTCGACTCACTGCAGCGAATAGGTCTAAGTATGTTGACTTCAGCTACGAAGTTGCTTAACTTAGATTGATTCCCCTTCCCCCACACCCCCGCAGTGTAGACCAGGTCTCAGAAAGTGAACAAGACAGGTATAGAGGCATCTGAAGCCCATGAAGGGAATGTGCAAGAGCTAAATTGGATTCTGCAGGCTTTGGTGATACAAGGGATGCTAGGTGGGGGAGTGTTGCCTCTGGGCTGTATATGAAGAGTAAGATTAGAACTCATGCAGTTTCTGGGATTTAGCAGGAAGGGGAATTACAAGAGTATATGACTTGGCCCTAGGTGGTGGGTGGCAGGTTGTTTCACCTATCAGTATGTGAAGTGGAGGCTGGAATTTGGAATCATCCTCTGCGCCTGGGACTATGCCTGGTGTTAGAATCTTCATTGTTGGATTGGAAGTTCCCTAAATTTGAGAATTTAAAAAAAATTCTAATATTACCACTCAAAAGGGTGAGAGATTCTCATCTCTGACTTGGTCATAACATAGTATGTGATCTGGGGACAGTACCTTTATCGTAGAGATGCGAATGAGCAGAAAGTTGATTTAAAATGTGTACCATTTGGGTAATGGGCATATAAATACTTCCGCATCCATCACTGGCTCAAATCCAGCCAATACCAGTAGTGACTACCATCCGAGAGGCAACGTGACCTAAATGAAACAAGTTAGGAGGTTGAGTCAAGGTCCCTTTAGGTGAATTGTCCACATCAGAAATATCACTAATCAATAATTATATTGGTCTTTTCAGGGTCAAGCTAAGGACTCAGTGGTTCTAGAGACTGCACTGTCCTCTCACCATCCAGATACCCCTTTCGGAGGAGGTTGAGGAACACCGTTGGAACAACGTGACAACTCTGTATTGGTGTGGTTTGTTCTGTGGCCAAGCAGAGGATTCCTTCTCCATGGCTGACAATTCAGCACCTTTTGCAAGTGCTCAATTTACAGAAAAAACTCAATAGCTGTCCATACGGGGAATTTGAAACCTTCTTTGCCTGCATTATTCTTTTATGCACAAAGGAAATGTGCAGTACTCAGAATAGTGTTTTTAATTACTTAATATCACTTTTTGTAAGGAAAAGACTAGCTCATTCACTGCCAGTGGAGGATGTGAACTTCTGGCCAAATGGTGAAATCATACTATGGATAAATGTGTGTTCACTCTGACTCCAATATTCCTTTTGCTAGTACATGTTTGCAACTGCTACTTCCTCAGTAAAAGTCACTTTGCCTGTTTCAAATAATAGTCTGATTTTACAAGATGCACAGTGGACACCGGTGGAACCACAAAGCTCTATTTTCTTAGATGCCCATAAAATGCCCATCTTGCCAGAGATAAAAATGCTAGAACTTTAAAGAAGGAGCATAGGAGGCACTGGTTGGTATTATTTTTCAGCTGATTTAGCAAATGTCAGTTCTTGAGACACAGAAAATGAAAACAATCAAGCCAGTCAGTATTTGGCCTGGAACTTTCAGAACTACAACTACAACTTCAGTTGTAACTTGGCCTTGAAGGAACTAGGAGTGAAATGTGCAGACTCTTAACTAAATAATGGAAATATGGCTGAGATACTGAGTATTGGGGGGAAGGAGAGAGAGAGAGAAGAAAAGGCTGGAACCGTGCTTGTGCAGTAAGGAATATTAAAAAGTTTCCAGAGCTCTGCAGTATGACAATGCATTCTGATATTATCTTTATTAGATACTACTGGATAAAGAGCCAGTTCATTAAAAATTAATGGAACAGTAGTGCCATCCACACATTATCCATAACCATAAAGTGAATGTGGACAACTATATATTAAATCTGTTTGAAATAACTGCAAAGTGAAGCAGGAAAAATGTGTCATAAAACAAGGGGAAATGTATAATGAAGGAGGGTCGTATGATAAAATGGAGAGGAAGAGGTGACAGTGCTGCATGAGTCTGAAAATCGGAAAAACTACAATAAACCAGAAGGACTTCTCCCTGAAATGGAAAAACTATTCCCAGAAAGTGAAGAACTACAAATAAAAGAACCTTATTAAAGAGTGACATTGTAAAATGGTGAATAAAATGACAAATTGCAAAGAGCTTTGACTGCAAAACAGTAGAGGTATTCATGAAAAGCAAACAATGTTATTGTATCTTTTGATGAGAGCTCTATAATGCAGGGCATTAATACCACAGACTCAGTAATAGGTTTCAAAATAGGCAGATAAACCTTTTATTCAATCACAAGATGAAAATTCCTTCTCTAAATTTTCTTATTAAATAAACTTCATTTTAGATGGATCTTTAAGAATATTTTATGGTACATGTTTGTTATTTAAAATTTTGAAAAAATTGTTATTAGAAAGTGAAAACATGTGAGAAATTCAGTGGGTTTGGTTTCCAGATGCTATTCAGACTGTTAATGTTGGCTAGTGATTTGTTTTCCATAGCTGTGTAGAGAGCCTTAGGTTGGACTTCATCTGAAAGAAGTAAACAACAAATCATTTGGTATATACAGCAGTGAAAGGCATGCCTGGAAGACCATCATTTTTACCATTTTGTAATGTTTCTATAGTAGGAAACTCTCTGGTGTCAGATTATTCCCCTATGGTGCATTGAGGATTAAGATTACTTCATTCACTGGAGAATAGTTAAAGACAGAACTGCAGAGGACAAGAAGTTTTATTTTGAACTATTAGGGACATGTTTTTCAAAAATGGCCTCTTAAGCCACACTCCTGCTAAGCCATATTCACAGTGCATAAACTTTAGTATGTTTATAAACCTTTGTATAACTGAGCTCTAATTCTGCACATTTAAATTTTGCATTAGACAAAGCATGTGCTTGCCTATACAAACCTGTTGGTAACTACCCAGTTTGGGAGCATGCTGAGTACATGTCAAGACAAATTTGGAGCATATTTAAGGGCCGGTTTGAGGCCACTCTGAAAATGTCACTGCCTTGCTTTGGGAACCCTATTGTAGATGTTAATCGTATTAAGAACACACGTATAAACCACCCTTAAATTAACTGGGGGCCACAAAGACTTTCCCTAGATTAAATTGCACACTTGAAATTGTTAATTGCTCTTCTGCAACAGGTTCTCCCTACCAGGGAGCAGTGAGCTTCTCCTTTCTCTCTTTAAACAAGCCAGATGGATCCTCCTATTAGATGGATTTTTAGCTTCAAAACCACCAGTCAACATAGGTGGTTCATCAAATGAAGCACAGGCTGCACCCTCCAAAAAGAAAGTTCAGTTTCTTTGTTCTCCAAGAGTCCTGGGAGGCACTGGCTTGTGTTCCCAGGGAACAAACTGGCCTTAAATAATGGTGTTACAAGCAACACATTGTCACATCAGTGATCAACGAGCAACACCTCTCTTTTGTTTCTTTAAATTTCAAGTTCGGTATGTATCTGGTAAAAAATCTCATGGTGCAACCATAACAAATAGGCCCAAATTCAGAGGCGATGTGTAAGGAGATGTATGTTACGCACTGGCCAGGTCATTTGAATTACTCCATCAGGGAGTTTAAGAGGGTCAGAGTGGGAGGTGCTGGAGGAGGGAATACAGAACAAGCCCTTAAATCTCCCTTTGCATCTGGCTCAAGCATCTCCTCTTTCAACTTCAGTCCTCTCTGCACATATGTCTCTTAGGCTCTTCCCTGACTTCCCTTGGGAAGTTCACCTCTCCTGTGAGCAGAGCCTTGCCCAAACTTCGCAGAGCTGCCTCTTCTGCAACTTCTGCATGGAGATAGTTGCTCCGTGCAGAGATGAGACAGGAGGAAACCCTGCATCTCTCCTCCCACTCTCTCACTTTTCTGGCCTGTGTCTGCAACAGGAGTCCTGCCCCCAGAGAACCATTAGGCTCTTGGTAGGATTCTTCGTGTTAATGTTGATGTTGCACATCTGGGTTTAGGATGCAATTATCCTGTTTAGTATGGAATTCTCTCATTTCAAACATAATGCACACCTACAGCGTCCTTTCAAATCAGCATGTTTTAATGACAGCTCTTCAGATCAGACTAGACAGACAGAGACAGACAAAAACATAGACAGACTTGCAAAAGTGACAACGTGTAAAGGAAGTTGTGTGTTCTGGGTAGAAAGGCCCTTAAATTTATACTTCTGGAAAATATCCATCTCATGGCTCAAAGATCCTTGTGGATTATAACAGAGAAGGAATTATTCACCACATTATTAAACATGACAAAAAGCTTCGAAATTGAAGCTTAAAAGAGGCTATTTAAGATTCCAGCAATCACTGGGACTTTGGCAACGAAAATATTCAAAAGCCTTTTATAGTTGCTGTCAGATTTATGTAAAGCATTTGAGATTCCTGTGAACTTATTTATATAACAACCTAAAACCTGAAGCCAACTTGAAAGTCTTTCTTTCTAATTATTCAGGGTTGAAGGTGCCATACAAAAGATATGCAATGTTCTTCCCAGAACATTTTCTAAACTGGTGGCTGGGAAATCATAGGGTTTGGGTGAACATATTTTAGAATGGCTGTTCCTACTGATTATGAGCTGTATCTATTTAGTATATGAACTTTATTTTAGTGAGTTGTTTTTCTGTTTTCCATTCAGAGTTGACAGGGAAGATATCACCTTATGCCTACATTCCATTCTAATTGACTGTTCACATTGTCCCCAGTTGTCTAGCACAGTAATTTATTTTTAGAAATATCCTACAGTACACAAGAAAGAAGCTCCTGTAGCTCTCTAGTGATGTGATATTATAATACCAGTCTGAAACTTCTTTCAGACTAGGAGCTGGATACAAGAATGTTATCTGAAACTAAGCATCATACCAGCCGAATGCAAAAGTCTTGTATTCTGTAGGGAAGGTATTTTTGTTTGAGACATTTGGTTTGACATCTCACCTGAGAGATGCGAAGTGCCCTTCATGGGATGCTGGATCATTGGTTCAGAACTGACTTGGGGAAGAGTGCTGCCTATCAGCTTGCCAACACTAGCTCCTGCAACACTTACATCTTACAGGATGGTCTTCCATCTGAATGTTGGCAGGAAATGGCCTTGCTCATTGTACAAGCTCTGTAAGAAGATGGCATTCATTCCATCCGCTGATATCTATGTTCTTTGCAGTTTAATAGAAAAACCCAACACAGCCCAGAATCTCTCTCAAGTTGTGTTGTAACTTCTCCCATGTTCTTCAACTGTCTTCTTCCTTCATCCTCTTGTTTTCTCAGCCCCTCATAATCTACTCTCTTTCCTTCACAACTCCAGTCCCCTCATCTCCATCATTTCTCTTTTCTAATCAATCCCCTCAGTCTTCCCCTCTTCCCACTGCTTAGTCTCCCTCTTCAAGCTTAACACTGGCATTTCCTGACTCCTGAGAGCCTACACCTGAAACCTTTACCTTCTATTAATGTAGGCTTTCTAAAAACTGGAGTTATATTTAGCTCAAACATCTTTATATTACTAGACACTGCATCAGTACGCTTTAATGACAGCTCTTCAGATCAGACTAGACAGACTTACAAAAGTGAGAACTCATAAGGAAATCCTGTGTTTTGGGTATGTTCTTGAAGCAGAAATTGATAAATACTAGCTAGTTTACATACAATATAAACATGATTGCCAATTAAGGGGAGAGAACAAAACTGCATTAGTCTGCAACACAGAGAGTGCGCGAGCTAGAAAAATTCCACCTTATTTTCTAAAACTATTTTGAACACTGTAAAAGAAGTAAAGAATCCTGTGGCACCTTATAGACTGACAGACGTTTTGGAGCATGAGCTTTTGTGGGTGAATACCCACTTCGTCAGATGCATGTAGTGGAAATTTCCAGGGGC
>NC_133785.1:38649237-38659788 GCF_003597395.2 Chelonoidis abingdonii | reverse complement strand
TTGTCCTCCCTTGGTTTTCACACCTCAACTGCTAGAACAGGGCCTCATCCTCCCTGATTGAACTAACCTTGTTATCTCTAGCTTGCTTCTTGCTTGCATATATGTACCTGTCCCTGGAAATTTCCACTACATGCATCCAACGAAGTGGGTATTCATCCACAAAAGCTCATGCTCCAAAACGTCTGTTAGTCTATAAGGTGCCACAGAATTCTTTGCTGCTTTTACAGATCCAGACTAACATGGCTACCCCTCTGATATTTTGAACACTGCACATTAAACAGTGTCTCTTACGTACACATTATGCTTGATGGCAAATAAATTCACTGCCTCTTATGCTACATTTTGAAAACTACCCAAATGATGCATTCTGCACAGAAATACAAGTTTCACTATTTCTCATGTTTCCATCAGACTACTTCTACACTAACTTATCTTACAAATGGTTCTCCAACCACAGTAGAAAGCTTTTAATTATCATCATATTGCAAGTAGCGGTATACAGCAGCATAGTTGTATTTATCTATCTGGGTTTTGCCATGCTAATAAAGAAACTGGAACAAAATCTCACTACAGAAAAAGATGTCCATACATAACACTCTAAGCAATATGAATAATACTGAATGCAGCTCCTAACCTGATTTTTCTGCTGATGAGTATCACTAGTTTGATATAGGGCATAATGTGGTTTCTCTCTCTTTCTGTGTATCTTTCAAATAAGATTATTCATTATATATTCTGGCTGTGGGGTTGCCATGGATTAAGACAGAAGCCAGAAGTGTTCTTTTATTGCTACTTTTGGCATTAAGACACATTTCATTGCATTCCCTTTTTCTACTTAATTGCATTTTAACCAGACAGCCTCCACAATTAACTCACTGGGTCCTTCTTTTCCGTTTTCCCCTTCAAGGGATATGAAGACCAAGGAAAAGGTGATTTGAAACCTAGCTCAATGTGATCCAGTGCTGATTTGTCAATGAATCACAGGTAGCAGGTTAATCGTGCAAAAAAAGCACACACAGCATTTTAGATGTTAAAATATTCTACAAGAGTACACTACCTGCTGAAAAATGCTACTCCCATCTATCACTGATATTCCTGAGGAGCATTCAGTGTATTACAAACTTTGGGTCAAATTCACCCGGCATGGAGGACAGTCAGCCCAGAGTGGGGACTTTAGTACCAACGGGCACATATAACTTCTTCTGTCGACACATCTACAACTAGCCAGACCAAGGAGGGAGCCCAGGTCAGGACAGAATGGGATGCACTGATTCAACTAGCAGACATTAGAGCTGCCTTGGTAGAAACCTGTCAGAGGGTAAGATTAGAATTCAGTCCTTTCTGGCTTTCAGCACTTTCATTGCCCACTGGGTCTCACTACCTCTTAGCAGCTATAGATGATTCCTATGGTTCCATATGCCAAAAAAAGGGAGCAATGTCCTTTTAAACTGAGTCTGACACTTTGGTTCGTCATTCAACTTTACTAGTGAAAGTTATAGCTCTGTAAAGGCCTTTGAAACCAGTCCAGAAAGGCAGGAACACATGCATATTGTCCCATCACACACGAGACATTTTTAAGGCTGCCAGGGACAATGCACAGCAACAGTCACTGTCCAAGATATGGGTGATCTCACCGTTCAGTGTGCTGCTAGATGACCCAAGCAGTAACCTTGCTACTAGTTCTAAGAAAAACTTCTTTTCATGCCTTTGCAGTCAGGAAGGATTTACTTTGGGGCATTGTATGGTGTAGGCTCTGTATCCTATTGCCATTCACCTGTTAGTCACTGGCTTGAATCTAGGCCAGACTCATAAGGCTTGATTTGGCAAGTGGCTGAGAACCCCTTCAAAGGAGGGAGTGCCCTCAGCTCCCAAAGGAGTCAGCAGGAGTTCAGAGCACTCATCACCTGACAGGAGCATTCAGTGCCTTGCAGAATGGAGGGCACAGTGACTGAAAGTCAAAGCAATCTGCGTGGAGGCCTATGTGAAATGTACTGGTGCTAAAAACAAACATTACTATTGCCCCTCTTATTGACTGACCCTACAGAGACACTCAGCATTATACAGGCTGGAAAGGGAATGTATTACTTTGGTACGCCAAAGGAGGGTCCCTTCAGAATACAATGGCATGGTGAGTGGAGAAGTTTGCACTGCAATTCTCTGTTGCATTATCTGTACTGTGTACTAACAAGAATTTTCGTTTCCAGTGCTCTCAGTATGGCACCTTTTATAAATACTTCTTTTATTTTAAAATGAACGTTGATGGCTGAATTAATTACTGTGTAAAGTCATGGCACCAGCTAGCCGGGAAAGGGTTCTCCTCAGAGCTACAATCATCCTTATCTATATATTACCAGCATGCCCTTAGGACTTTAAAGAACACATTGTTTAGACACATCCGTACCCTTCAAGTATATGATCTAAACCAGATTAATCAAAACAACGAAAAGATAAGGTGCAGTAGTCATGGGAGGGTGCCGGCATTTTGTATTCAATTTGTATTTATTAGGGAATATAATCATGAAAGCTTACATTACCAACCAAAAAATCACCTGCAATAACTATTCCAGAATAAAAAACACGTCAAAATTATATAGTCCGAGTGAAATAGTTTGATTATTGTTGACAACTGTTAGAAGGGAAATCACTAGAGATAGATACACAAATGTTTTCCTGTGAGAAATTTCAGATGAAAAAGTTTAGTTTTCCCATAGGAATATTTGAACCAATCTATCTAAAATAAATGAATGTTTTTGTTTGTTTTTTATTTAAAATGTCATGTCAAAATGAAATGACATGGCATCTAAACTTGATTCAAAATGACAGCTTTCATTTTAACGTTTTGAAAAAAATGCCATTTACTTTCTCTTTTTTTAAACTGAAAAGCTGAAATGTCATAGCCAATATTATGTAATCCCAGAATGCCTTGTACTCATGCTAAGCTTTGTTGTGGAAATCTATTACTTGTTAAAACTGTTGTAAGCGAGAGAGAGAGAAACAAGATGTATGCTCAAGTTTGCCAAATATTAATTGTGTGCTAGGTACAGTTTGTGTAGATATGTCTATGATCTACTGCCTTTTGGAATGTTACGTACAAAATCCAAATAAGAAAAAAGTATGTAATTTTCTATCTGTCATAAACAAGGAGAATATAAAATATGAATAAAATTAAGCTCAAATTGGGAACAGAACAACCACCTAACTGCTGCAAGACTGTTCTCCAGATACACAATGTATTAACCTTTCTGTATTGTACTTATCCATCTTTGAGTAATAGACTATTTAAGCCTGGTTATCAGATGTCTATCAATAAAGGAATTGAACCTCAAGAAATGAAATAACACTAAGTCAAAATGAAACTATTCCAAACCAAAAATACTGGTTTCAACATTTCCTGTAGGGAAAATGGAAAATTTTAATCAGAACTGACATTTTCCCATGGAAAAAAAAATCAGTTTTCACAAAAACTTGTTCTTTGACAGAAAAGCTTCCTACATGAAAATATTCAGTATAATTTTTTGGCTTCATATGTTTGAAAAGGGGTTGCTTTTCAACATCTTTCCATTTTACACTAGTACCTCACTTAAAAAAAAAATAGGGAAAAATTAAAGCATGGCCTTATAATAAAATTTAATGCAGCCCTAGTGTTACTAACCCCATAATTAAACTAGCTAAAGTAATTTAAGATACTACAACGTAAGGTGTCAATACTGCAAAGGCTGATGCATATGTATTTAATTTAACATCTTCATAAGTCTTTGCAGGACTGGGGATTGATATAGTACCAGAATATCTGAAAATACTGATGAAGAAAAATTGATTTCAGTTGTTTTTTTTTTAAAAAAGAAAAACATTCTAAAACCAGGGCCACCACAAACTAAAAACAAACATAAATAAAATCCCCTCTCTCTATCAATTCTACGCCAGTGACTATGATATATATGTGCTTTCTGCTTGTTGAGATATATTCTGCTAGCTGTCACATTGCATTTCTAAATTGTTGAAAAACTTGCCTATCAGCCTCTAAGGTATTCTTTTTTCCCTGGGCTTTACAAAAACAAGAACATGTTTCCCTGATATTTCCGTTACAATAGGAGGCCTGTTAAAACAGCATCATGAATTTCCAGTTATGACAGATATGAAAGGACATAATATCCAGGAAACATTTCATTTTTAATGTATTCATGAAGAGGTCCTTGTCAATCATGGCTAGTGAATTGAATCAAAAATAATACTTAAAGTCTTAGGAGGATAGATTGAGTTTTACATGTGGCGATATAAGGACTGAAGTGGGATTGTGTTCCACTAAGAAGATTCCAAGCCTGAAATGCCAATGTGAAATTATTCAGAAACCTGCCAATAATGACATTTCAAACTACAGCTATCTCCTTCTTGGTTCTGCTCCATGTGGGTCCATGTATTATTGCCACACAGCTAATGGATTCTCTCAGCTGGTGCTTGAAAAGAACGAGGTCATCGATCAGCCATTTATCATGGAGTTTCAAAACAAAGTGTTTTATCTTTCTGCTTGTTGTGAATATTAATAAATTTACATCTCAAAATACTGTAGAAGATATAAGCTGCCAAATGCCCTGAGCAGAGAAAACAATTACACAAGTCACATTAAAACTTAAATAGTTTTTAAAAAGTGTAAAAGCAGCATTATTTACTCTTGATGCCATTACAATTGATTTTGTCAACTTGTTCAGTGCTGCACAGGTAATAAAACAAACGTCAATACTAATATGTTTTGTTGTTTTTACAGTGCTTAAACCAGATATGCAATTACATATTTAAAAGATACCATACTGCTTTTTAAAAATAGCTTCAATTTGTATTACATTTTTTGTCACTAATTTTAATACACTGAAGACTGATTTAAAATGCTCCTAATATGTACTACAGAGAGGTATTCTGAAAAGAAACTTTACAAAGACAATGATATTACAGTGAGAATTCAATTCTGAAATAATATGCTATTTCCTAAATAAAATCCACAGGTAACATTATCCTAATGCTAGGATACCATTTATCATAATGAGAGTAATAACCAATCACAAAAAAGGCTGCTTCCATTTTTTAAAGCTGCAATCAGTGTCCCTAATTCAATTATAGGTCCTAAAATAATCTTATATCTCTAAGGTCCAAATTTTAAAGCCATATGTATGTTGATGGAATTTAGACACCTATGCTCCTAAATCCCTGAAAATGATACTTAGGGGCTGTGAAGCTGAATACAGCAACCCCTAAGTACATTTAAAAATTGGGCTAAGTGCTTGAGCACCCAAATAATCAAGTACATGGGATGTCCCTGTTACATTAAATAAGTGAAATTAAAATAAAACTCAATTACAATGGATTGCACGTCAGTTTTATTGCTAGCTATTATCTCCACAGACAATAAAAACCGTTAGTATAACGCCCACAGATTTCTTATATGCCAACCTAAGTTTCTACCATGCTGAAAATATCAGAACCATTTGCCTATAAAACACAAGCAGTTTCCTCTTGCGGTTGTTCCATCTAGTGCTTCAGGACTAGACTGGAACAGGATTTCTTTACTATGAAATACGTTCAGATGGAGAAGTTTGTCTAGATGACAATACTGTGCTGTGTCTCTTTCTTCTTTTAAACACAAACCATTTGAAACCTCTCGGGTTTCACAGGATAATGATAAACGAAGCAGAAAACCTTTCTGAACCTGAAAGCATTAGAACCAGACCGTTAACTAAGGGGTAATCACAGATACTGGACAAATTCCCTCCTGTGCTTAGTTTCAACAGCAAAGCAGGACTGCTGTTGTGAGGCAGTCTCCTTAATTCCAAGAGGCTGCTCTAACTTGCACCAGTTGGCACTTTCTCAAATGTATGTGCTCCTGCATCAGAGCTACATTTCTCTTTCACAATTGTTCCATTATCAGGCACTTAGAGAAGCCAGTCTTGCTAGTTGCAGCTAACTGATGCTCTACCACTTGCTTTTATCCGCTTGTTTTACACTATTGTTTAATTTTCCCTGTTCTACTTGCCCATGCCACTCACTCCATATCTCCAAACTTTTCCCCTTTGCCTCTTCTCCCCCTTGCCCATTAGTGTCCTTCCTCTTCACTCCACCAGCACTCATGCACCATCCTAGCTCTACCATCTGTTCCACACCCTTCATGCCAATAATTTAAAATAAAGATTAAAAACCTGCGTTATTTTAAATGTTCTTACTTCCTCCTACACTCCATTTCCAGGTCTGCCATTGACCTGCTGTGGAATTTTGAGCAAGACATTTCACCTCTATGTGCTTTTGTTTCCTCCCACCCCACCTTTTTTGTCTGCCTTGTCTATTTAGGTGATAAGCTCTTTGGGGCAGGAACTCTGTCTTGTTATGTGTTTATACAGTGCATAACACCTAGCTGCAATCAAAATACAAAGAAATCACAGCGTTTAAGTTTGAATCCCTTTTCTGTAGTGTGACAGACCCAAACCAGTGGTGTACAGGAGTCTGGTAGAAGGCAAATATACTGGTCACTGGATGAGTAGTTTTCTGTTCCCTGAGTGACCAGAGCAGAGGCTGCACTAGAGTAATCAGGAACCTGCTAGAATCAATTAAGTCAGACAGGCTGATTAGAACACCTGCAGCCAATCAAGGCAGGCTAATCAGGGCACCTGGGTTTTAAAAGGAGCTCTCTCCAGTCAGGTGGGGAGGAGCTAGAGGAGAGGAAGTGCGTGTGAGGAGCAGGGAGCAAGAGGTGCAAAGAGCTGAGAGTGAGAGGGTAGTTGCATGCTGGAGGACTGAGAGAGTACAAGCGTTACCTAAGACCCAGAGGATAGGTCGCGTAGGTGAGGATTAAAGAGGTTTTGGAGGAGGCCATGGGGATAGTAAGCCCTAGATGGAGGTGTCAGCTGTCATGCGGCTGTTACAAGAGGCACTATAGACAGCTGCAATCCACAGGGCCCTGGGCTGGAACCTGGAGTAGAGGGCGGGCCCGGGTTCCCCCCAAACTTCCCAACTCCTGATCAGACACAGGAGGAGTTGATCCAGACTGTGGGGAAGATCACTGAGGTGAGCAAATCTGCCAATAAGCGCAAGACCCCCCAAGGTAGAGAAGGAACTTTGTCACAGTAGGTACTGTAGCTATGTGTCACCAACACCTCAAAGGTAATATATGATTTATCCTTTGGGGACCTGATCCTTCAGCCAGTTACACAAGTGAGCAAGTTTACTTTTGAGAGTCATCCCATTGAACACAATTTGCATGAGCAGAGTAACTCGTCTGTATTTGCAGAATCAAGCCCTTTTGTAGTCTCAGATTCTTTATTTAGTGGTAACATGAGAAGTAGGACAGGTTCTCTTAGCCACAGAGGTAAGATTTAATAGTTAAAACCTGTGTAAGTATTGCAGTAGCATGTGCCAGTCAAGAACCACTTCTGAAAATAAAAATAAATAGAGCTGCAACTTAAAAGGATGCATTCGCTGTGCACACAGACTCTGCGTTTCATATTTTTCAGCTCAGCGCCTTCGATGTTTCACCTTTGGTAAACCTGATTCATTAATATATTAATTGACAGTTGTTTCCTGATCTAAGTGATTGTTTTGTAGTTCTATTATGTTCTGTCAGGCAACAGCACACAATTAATTACAAATAAACTAAGAATTAACTTTGCTAACAATGAGATGTTTCAAAGCCTTTTAGCTTCAGGAAAGGAAGTCTCCTACCCATACAGCTGTGTTGTTTTCCAGAGCTTCCTGAGAAATGTTTCTTCAGCTATATTTGTCTCTAAAGTGAGTTTGTCTGACACAGGAGGTTAAAATAATGGGGTTTTCTGTATTGTACCTTGGGAACTGACCATTTAAACACAAGAGGCCATATGCTGCCCTTGATTAGGGCATGAAATTCTTACTGATATCCAGTGAAGAGTAGCCAAGGGCCGTATACCTCTCTAAAAAGACTGAGCTGAGGAAGAGCTCTGTGTAAGGTTGAAAGCTCGTCTCTCTCAGCAACAGAAGTTGGTCCAGTAAAAGATATTACCTCACCCACCTTGTCTCTATAAAAAGACTGTATATTATCACAGTAGGCCAAATTCAGCAGCCCAGTATTTCAGTTCTACTGTCTTTTTAAAAAGGAACTCTGATTAACAGTCTATTAAGGAAGCCAAGACATTTGATTTTTCTGTCAGAGTAATTACTGTGATCTCCATTTAAATGGATGAAGGGGTATGCACTCTCTCACAGCTCACTGGCACCAGGATGAATCTGGAAGCTTGACATTTGCAGTACCGCAGATGAAAAGCAAGGAGGTTGGCTTGAGAGACCTGACACACTATCACCTGACACAGCACTCCCGGCGGCAGCACATATACTAAAATTGGAACGATACAGAGAAGATTAGCATGGCTCCTGTGCAAGGATGACATGCAAATTCGTGAAGCGTTCCATATTTTTTTTTAAAAAAAAAAAAGCACTCCTGGCGGAAGTTCATGCTCGATAGGAGGATGCCCTAAGGGAAGGTATGTTTACACTGGGAGCTGAGGGTGAGAGTCTCACCTCCTGCAGCCATACTCACACTAGCTCTCATCGAGCTAGCGTGCTAAAAATAGTAGCGTAGCTACAATAGCACAGGCAGCTGTGACTGCAGCATGGGCTAGCCATGTGAATACATACCCCCAGCGTCCAGGTGGGTTTGTACTTGCTGCAGCGAGCCTGTGCCATTGCTACCACAGCTAAACTACCCTTTTTAGTGCGCTACCTTGATGGGCGCGAAGACGAGTATGTCAGTGCGAGGTGAGAATATCACCCCCCTGCCCAGCCTTCCAGTGAAATCTACGACACTTAACCTTTCATTTCAGAACTGCTTCACAATGGATTTCCATCATTCCCATGTGACTGGCTTCAACTTTCTGACCCTCGTTCACCTGAATCTGAATTATCACACAAATACTTCAGTCAAACATCTGGAAGTGAACTCAGAGGTGGGGGGACTGAATAACTGCTTAAGAGTCACAACTCTTAATCACTCAGAAGACTCAATGAGAAGAATGATTGCCTGGATTAAATACGGCCTGTAACTGCAAACTCATTCTCTTTCAGCCAGCCATAAATCTCCCCTCACCCATACCCTTTTCAAGTCCAGTCAAAGATAAATTTTAAAAATGGACAGTTCTGACACCACAGCAAAATAAGTTTCCCAATTGCTCGGCAAAGTCCACAAATGAAACAACTGGTTAGAACAGCTGACCAATCAGAGAGTGCAGTTTGAAGATACTGTTCATATCTATAATGCTGATGTAAAGGAGTTGGACTTAATTTAGGATGTTGTAAACAGGGCTTCATCCAACCTTCATTGATTTCAATGGGCTTTGGATCACTAGAAAACAAGAACTAGGGCTGTCAAGCAATTAAAAAAATTAATCGCAATTAATTGTGCTATTAAACAACAATAGAATATCATTTTTAAAATATTCTGGATGTTTACTACATTTTCAAATATATTAATTTCAATTACAACACAATACAAAGCGTATAGTGCTCACTTTATATTTATTTTTTATTACAAATATATGCACTGGAAAAAAAAATTATTTTTCAATTCACCTCATACAATACTGTAGTGCAGTCTCTGTCATGAAAGTTGAACTTACAAATGTAGAATTATGTACAAAAACTACATTAAAAAATAAAACAATATAAAACTTGAGCCTACAAGTCCACTCAGTCTTATTTCTTGGTCAGGCAATCACTCAGACAAGAAAGGTTGCTTACAATTTGCAGGAGATAATGCTGCCTGCTTCTTGTTTACAATGAGAACAGGCATTTGCATCTCACTTTTGTAGTTGGTGTTGCAAGATATTTATGTGCCAGATGTGCTAAAGATTCATATGTCCCTTCATCTTCAACCACCATTCCAGAGGACATGCGTACAGGCTGATGACGGGTTCTGCTTGATTAACGATCCAAAGTAGTGCATACTGATGCACGTTCATTTTCATCATCTTATTCAGATGCGACCAGCAGAAGGTTGATTTTCTTTTTTGGTGGTTTGGGTTATGTAGTTTCCACATCAGAATGTTGCTCTTTTAAGACTTCTAAAAGCATGCTCCACACCTCATCCCTCTCAGGTCTGGTCTACACTACGCGTTTAAATCAATTTAAACAGTGTTAAATCGATTTAACGCTGTACCCGTCCACACTACAATGCTCTTTATATCGATATAAAGGGCTCTTTAAATTGATTTCTGTACTCCTCCCCGACGAGACGAGTAGCGCTAAAATCAATATGAACATATCGGATTAGGGTTAGTGTGGCCGCAGATCGATGTTATTGACCTCCGGGTGGTATCCCACAGTGCACCACTGACCGCTCTGGACAGCAATCTGAACTCGGATGCAGTGGGCAGGTAAACAAGAAAAGCCCCGTGAAATTTTGATTTTCATTTCCTGTTTGCCCAGCGTGGAGCTCTGATCAGCACGGGTGGCGATGCAGTCCCAAATCCAAAAAGAGCTCCAGCATGGACCGTACGGGAGATACTGGATCTGATCGCTGTATGGGGAGACAAATCTGTTCTATCA
>NC_133785.1:38558697-38647244 GCF_003597395.2 Chelonoidis abingdonii | reverse complement strand
GGTAAAACAGAGCAGGAGACATATAGTTCTCCTCCAAGGAGTTCAGTCACAAATGTAATTGATGCATTATTTTTTTAATGAGCATCATCAGCATGGAAGCATGTCCTCTGGAATGGTGGCCGAAGCGTGAAGGGCATAGGAATGATTAGCATATCTGGGATATAAATACCTTGCAATGCAGGCTACAAAAGTGCCATATGAACGCCTGTTCTCACTTTCAGATATCACTGTAAATAAGAAACAGGCAGCAGTATCTCCCATACATTTAAATAAGCTTGTTTGTCTTAGCGATTGGCAGAATAAGAAGTGGGACTGAGTGGACTTGTAGGTTCTGAAGTTTTACATTGTTTTGTTTTTGAGTGCAGTTATCTAATCAAAAAAAAATCTGCATTTGTAAGTTACACGTTCATGATAAAGAGATTGCCCCTGTATGAGGTCAACTGAAAATACTATTTCTTTTGTTTATCATTTTTACAGTGCATGTATTTGTAATAAAAAATAAAAATATAAAGTGAGCACTGTGAACTTTGTATTCTGTATTGTAACTGAAAGCAATATTGAAAATACAGAAAAACATCCAAAAAAAATTAATAAATTTCAATTGGTATTCTATTGTTATAAGTGCAATTAAACCATGATTAATTTGTTTAATCATGATTAATTTTTTTGAGTTAATCGCGTGAGTTAACGGAGATTGACATCTCTAATTATAACCTCTGTACAAGAGAGTCAGAAATCAGCAAAAATTGGTACAGCAGGTATTTATGCAACAAATTTGGAGACCAATATCAAACTTGTATTTTAAAAGCACGGAATATGGAGGAGTGAAATTCATTTCTTTGAAAGGTTCTGGTGAATAGTTTTGATATGTCCACTGTCGACACTTGTTGGATAGGTTTGACATGCCCACTGTTAGGAACCACCAGAATTTAAATTAGCTGATCTCTTCCAGAAAAGATATGCTGTAGGTAAACATGGCATAGTAAAAGACAGACATAGCTGACTTGATGCACATTTTTTTAAAACAGTTATAATATATACTCTACAATCATGTTTGAGGAGTAGGTAAAAGCAGGCTACTTGAAATCAGTACTTTATCTTTCCACACAGAAGTTTCTTAATGAGAAACAGTCACACTCATAAATGAAAAACCATTGGAGGGGAAAAACAACCAAATCTGCCAAATCCGTCACATTTTCCAGCTGTAGATACGGATGATTTATAAGGGTTTCTTTTACTTTAAGAATAAAAGTTGGTTTTTTTTTTAAGAAAACATCATAAAAATAAGTCCAGTGTGCTGCTGCCAACAATTCAAAAGTACAGGGGGAAAAGACTAAATCTTCACAGCACACAAAGAGGCCTTACTTCCATTAGCTAGAGCTATCCTACAGTAGCAAATGTACACTCTATTTCCACGGATATATTAAATATTTGCAAAACTAGAAAAAGGAAATCAACATAAAAGTGAGTTTTTCAGAGTCGCATGGTGCCCTCACAGGCTCCAATTCAACTTCTAAATTAAATGCTGGTAACAAAATTTCTAGTGATCCTAGGGTAGGTTTTCAAATCATAAGGGATGTCAAATAAGTGGCCAACTCACATTTTATAAGAATATCATCTCTTCAAATCAGGAAAAAAACAAGTTCCATTATTAACATTCTGGCACACAAGTCTGAAAGGTATAGTGAACAAAACTAATGTTAAAACTCAAGCATCTGCTTTTGTTGGCCAAAGAAAATAGTTCACTTTCTCAGCGTTTTGGTTATAATAAGCTGAAGACTGAGATTAGCTTGTGTATAAGCCTTGCTACGAGAACGTATAGCAATCTGATTACATCTAAACTGAACTAGTGTGCTTTGGCGAAGAAATGTCTGAAAAGTAACAAAGATCTTTATACAGTTTTTATTTCTAGAATCATTTTGATGCCAGAAAGCATGGATTCTTCTCATGCCTTCAGTGCATCCTTTCTCCCTTTGTCTGCAAACAAATCTTCCTCCGCAAATCTGGAGAGTTGACACACCTGTCTTTACATCCTACACACTGTTGTGATAATCTTTGTACAGAATATGCCTTGCAAGGTATCATATGAAAACTAGTCACTCTTTGGTCAATCATATCATGGTGAAATGTGTGTAGCAACAGTATCTGCGAAGTTATGAATTCCCCCATATGATGTTATCAGCACATGTTCCAAATCAAACAAAGGAAAGGTAGGTGTATTTATTTCAATTTACACACAGGTAGAAATCAGGACTTTGAGACAGCAGGGGGAGGAGACTGCAGGACACAGAACAATTTGGATTTCAACAAACACATGTGGGGGAAGAAAGGGCATGGTGCCTCCTTCACCATGAGACTCCAAGTACTAACCAAGGTTAGTGGAAGCCAGAACATGACTGGTGTGCTGCCAATGGACTGCTAGGGTGAGAGCTTCTGCATCAGCACTGCAGCTATGCACAACCCCCCACCGTTGGCCTGTACCAGCTCACTTAGGCTAAGGGGCTGTGTAACTGTGGTGTGGATGTCTGGACTCGGGCTGGAATCCAGGCTCTATAACCCTGCAAGGGGAGAGGATCCGAGAGCTTGGGCTGCAGCCTGAGCCCAAACATCTACACGGCAATTACATGGCCCCTTAGCCAGAGTCAGCAGGCAGTGTCTAAATGCAGTGGAGACATACCCTCGGGGTGTGATGTGTATGCACAGAGGTTGTGAGCAGGACAGGTTGTGGGGCAGGTGGTGATACTTCCCTGCAGTGGCCTGGATTTCACCCCAGAATGTGACAACACCCTACTGAGCACTGAAACTGCATCAGCAATTATTAAGGGAATCCTTACGTATGCATTTGACATTTGGTTTAAATAGTTTATGTCTGATGGATAAGGATATTAGATGGATGTATTAATCTTCTGTTATGTAACCTGTATTTTAGAATTTATCATGAAGTATCTGGTTTTTGTGCATAAAGTATCTGGTTTTTGTGTATAGCAGAATTTTTTTTATATAAGGGATGACAAAACAAATAAATAAATAAAAATAGCATTAAATGAGAAAACAATCCTAACCTGCAGCATAGCTGAGAAATCTCAACTCCATTGAAAAGCCTCTTAAAGAGAAGAGCAACAAAGTATCATTATGAGAGCAGATAATAGTCATATCACATGTCTGAGTGCTTTTCTTGGAATTCCATTTCCCAGCTCCACTACAGAGCTTCACTCTGTGCTTTCACAGAAACTGTCGAGGGCAAGGGAGTTCAGACAGACAGGAAAGGGGAAATTATTAAATGATCTGAGGAGAACAAAACAGTCTGTTGTAGCGGAATCAGGAAGCATTGCTTGTGCAGTATATTCATCCCCTGGGATGGAGGGAGCGACTTACATAAATGGGCCAAACCAAACACTCAGTGCAAGTGAACCCCCTTTGAGGTTAGGGGGAGATCAGCTTTGGATCCCCATTGAGATGCAGATTGGATTACTCCAGCCAATCTTCGCACCCCAGCGACCTTTTCAGTCTGTATAGAAGGCCTCATCTTCCTGGGCAGGGCAACAAGAGTTATGTGAAATGAGAGAGGGAAAACAGAATCTTCTGGGCCCAACAGACACACTCAACCACATTACACCTCACAGAAAAAGAAACTGTTTGTACCTAGGAATTTCTCTGTGCAGTAGGTTGCGTTTCACTGAAGAGCAGGTTTATAATGAATTAACATATTTACCATGCTATAGAACAGTTGATTTGGCAGGAGTAAATTTTAATATTAAACAGCAGAACCAGACACAGGTATACAACACAGGAAGTAGCTATGTAACCCATAAACCTGTAAGCCCATTATGTGCTTCGTGCTACTGTAAATTAGTTTCACTCCTTTTCATAAATATTACATTTTTTTAGCTTTTAAAAAAAGGTGTTAGAACTAAACAAACAAAAGAGTGATTCTGGATAACTCTGCCCCTTTGGAGTCATGCATAAAGAATGTGACATTTTGCACAAAGGATTTTTATCACATTGCAACTCGTCTTTTATTTTCAAAGCAACAACAAGCAACAGAACAGGAGAAGAGATAGAAAAATCTGTATGTTCTAGAGGAAAATAGGGCAGTGCTGCTCAAGTGCTACTATCAATTATATGAATAGTTATTTTCACTAGTGGAAAACATGTTTGGAATACATTTTTTCTGAGATAGCGGCAGAAATGCAGAATTTTACAGAAATATTTCTAAACCATCTCCAATTGCCTAGAAACTACATTGTCAGCATGCTTTTGGGGAACACACTAAAGCACCAAATTGAAGTTTAAGAGGTTTAAGAACAACTTTAATTTTTGGACTCTTCTGCCCAAAGATCTCCAGAAAGCATTACAAAATGTATTAAAATGTAATTACAAATATGGACAATGTGCTTGTCAACACCCAAAAACTCTATCACTTATCCTCAGCTGCACAATAAATGGTAAGCACAAAGGCACACAACACGAAACCAGGGTGGAAACAAAAATTGCTTACTCCTCTCAATATTGATGTCCTCTCAAAGGCCTCACTTACTGTTAACTAATACACAAGCTTTCTGCTAAAAGCAGGAGAAGAAATCACACCCATGCCAAAAAAAAAAAAACACTAAGGTAACAATGAATGCACTACAGCAATCAAGAGATCAAGTTAATAAACCTAATCAAAAATAAAATGAGTCAAAATGTTTTAAATCTAGTATTAAAACAATCAAGAGCATCATATTAGTGAGGACTCTCAAGGTTAGAATGTGTAGTTGGGTGCATTTTATTTTTTGTTATGCCTCAGTCCCAATGAAAAAAAACAATTTTGAGCAGATTACATCATCTTTATCCATCTAAAACTCTGTGTCTGTTTTCCTGATGAAACAGTGAATGTGAAGAATTATTCAGATGTGTTATTGTAGTAAACTAAGCTAAATTCTTTGTACAATCCTAGGACTCTGACTGACCATTCAGTACAACAATCCCCTGCTATCATTGAAGTTTGGGCACTGCAGGAAGTCTGTAAACAGAGGCTTTTTTTTGTTGCTTCTTCCTTTCTTCCATCAACCAAAAATCACTAATTCTTCATACCCTCTGTTGACAGAAGATATGGCTTCTAGTTTAGCTGAGTGATTTCCCATGAATTCTCCCAGTTTTTAGTTACACTAAGAAGTTAACTGCAATGCCATCATCCTGACATCCACCGCAAGATTTCAGCCTCCCATCTCATGCACCACGCAGTGTTTTGGAGTGTATGCACATCACATTCTAGACTTGGAGTGTGAAGTACAACACTCCTAGAAGCCACCAGAATGTGTCATATGTTCTATGCTACTTGCAGGGCCAGCTCCAGGCACCAGCGCAGCAAGCAGGTGCTTGGGGTGGCCAATAGAAAGGAGTGGGCACATCTGGCTCTTCGGCAGCTGGTCCCCCAGTCCCTCTCAGAGGGAAGGACCTGCCACTGAATTGCCGCCAAAGAATGAAGCGGTGCAGTAGAGCTGCTGCCGAAGTGCTGCCAATCATGGCTTTGTTAAATATATATATATATTTTCACCGCTTGGGGTGGCAAAAATGCTGGAGCCGGCCCTGGCTACTTGGATCTCAATGGCAAGAGCAGAGCAAGACCAAACCCTGTTCATAATTTTGGTGTCACTCTCAGTAAACACCAAGTGCCCTAAATTATTAGCTTCTAAAGCTTTTAAGCAATTCTTAATGATCAACAGCTACAATAACGTTTCCCAATAGCAAATATTTAATGTTGCAGAAGGTCTTAAAGGACTAGAACTATATCCAGCCCCATTAAAACATCTTGGAAAGTTTTCCTTATCCCCCCATGCCACAGATCACATGGTGTGCTGACTTGTACCCTTCCATAGTCTCATGAGTAACAAGCCCTAGGGAGCGCCACTTCACTCAGGGCGAAGTCCCGTGACTCTGCAATTCTCAGACTAGGACCTACAGAAGGGTGGGCACGTTCTTCCTTAATAGGGCATCCACAATTATATCTGCACTCCCTTTGAGACTGACTTGCTGTGTGATCTTGGACAAGTCACTTGATCTCTATGAGCCCCAGTCTTCTCATGCGTAAAATAGGGATAAAGACACACTAGTACTAAAGGGCTTCAGAGTTGCAGAGAAAAATGCACTAGCTACAAAGTATTATTAGTCCCAGTGAGAATGGTTCCAGTGAGCTGAGCGTAAGATGAGCCAATCTATTCCACGCTTATTAGGCCTCAACTGGAGTACTGCATCCAGTTCTGGGCGCCACATTTCAGGAAAGATGTAGACAAATTGGAGAAAGTCCAGAGAAGAGCAACAAAAATGATTAAAGGTCTAGAAAACATGACCTATGAGGGAAGATTGAAAAAACTGGGTTTGTTTAGTCTGGAAAAGAGAAGACTGAATGGGGACCCGATAAGAATTTTCAAGTACATAAAATGATGTTACAAGGAGGAGGGAGAAAAATTGTTCTCTGTAACCTCTGAAGATAGGACAAGAATCAATGGGCTTAAATTGCAACCAGGGAGGTTTAGGTTGGACATTAGGAAAAACTTCCTGTCCAGGTGGTTAAGAAGCGGAATAAGATGCCTAGGGAAGTTGTGGAATCTCAGTCGTTGGAGTTTTTAAGAGCAGGTTAGAGAAACACCTATCAGGGATGGTCTAGATGATACTTAGTCCTGTCATGAGTGCAGAGGACTGGACTAGATGACCTCTTGAGGTCCCTTCCAGTCCTATGATTCTATGGTAAGGCAGGTATCCTCTCTGACAGTCTTTCAATTGCAGAAGGACTGATGAGAATACACACACATTCATGTACAGGCACCCACAAAATACCACTCAAAGACATGCCAGGCACAGTCTTCCCACCTAAACCAGCACTGCCATATAATCCAGTCTCAAAGCCAGGCCAATGCAATACCTTTCTGGGCATGACACTTAAGCGGCCCCATGACTACATTGGTACATTTTAGGTGGCTTCGGGCATGTTGTGATGGCTGCTCCTCACAAAATGGAAGATTTTTTCATGTGATTTTTCTTAATACCAAATTCCCGGAGTAAATGTTTGCTTAACATTTTTTAGTTAATTCATCACCGTTGCTGCACAGCTAGTTCTCGGAGTAAATAAGGGGTGCCCACCGTGCATAACAAAGCATTATACTGTAGTTTCCTTGTTAAGTTGGTTAGTTTAGGAAGAACATGGAGACAGCCTTTTGGACTTTACTGGATCATTCTGATTTGTGCACGTGTTTTCTCCCACATCAGGCAAACCTACACAACACAAAACAAAGGGTGGCACTCCATATCCGGATATAAAATGATACATACGGCTGTCCGCTGGTGTGAGGGTGAGGAGGTGAGCACAACTGGGAAAGGTTAGGAGCTACAAATAGAGCCATCAGGATAGTGATCAGAGGTGAAAGTAAGCTGGTCCGGTCTGGTATGGCATACCAGGAAGAGCCGGTACACAGTCAACCATACCGGCAGGGAGCAACTTCCCCAGGCCGACAATTTAAAAGGGCCCTGGGCTTCCAGCAGTCTCTGGAGTCCATGGCCCTTTAAATTTCCCCAGGGTAGTGGCGGCGGCCGGTAGCCCTCAGGCTCTGGAGGTGATTTAAAGGGCCTGAGTATTTAAAGGCCCCATCCCTTACGCCCAAGGCCCCTCCCTCACCTTGCTCCAGGATCCTGGCCCTGCATACCAGTAAGTCCCCTTAAGTTACTGTCACCCCTGATAGTGATGTTTTAAGACTAGTATGAACATAATGTTCTACTTGCAGTAATTTTGCTATTCTGAATTTCTCCACTGTGCTACTATCAGTTTTGGAAATACCTTAGCAACAGGCAATGTAGTTTCTACTTCATCCCAACACCTGCTACTCCCCGCCTTCCCCCCATCCAGGACAATGCATCTTACAGTGCGATTCAACAGGCAGTGGACACATCTTTTCTTTAACAGATGGAAAGAGGAAGATACTTAAAGCTGAGCGACTGCATGTTCCATCCATTCTTCTGTTCCCCAGTGTCCTAATGCATCACGGTAAATTCAAATAGCAGCTCAGGCATGTCCATCCAGGATTTCACCCAATTTTCTCGCATCAGCACCTCCAAATCCCCACACCTATCCATCTGGACCAAAGAGCAGAGCAGCAACCACTTGCCATTGGCCCCACATCACCATCCACACACAGAATGTTAAGTTTGCCACAGTATTTTTAAATATTTAGCCAAGTAGAGGAGGAGAAAAGGAGACACCAGGCGGCATTCTCTGAGAGGTGGGAGGAATTTTGTGTGGTCCATGTCACATAAGATAAGGTAATCAAAGCTGTTCCTTAAAGATTTCTACAAGTCATTGAAGGGATCTGGAATGATTTTTTCCTTACATACTGCACTGCAGAATTGGCTGGGGGGAGGGGAGGGGAGAAGAGAGAGAGAGGATTTTGCCTTCCTCGCCAGCATCAGGCTGCTGACAGGACTCAGTATCCTGGATTTGATGGACTATTATTCTAGCAAGGCTGGCAATTCCTATGTTCTCAATGTCTCTGAGATTTGTAACATTTCGGAAAAGGCAGGATGCCATTCCCATATAATTTCTAAGCCAAGTGACTTGTGTAAAGTAGGCATGTCATGAGAGTTTGAATTATGTGTCACACACTGCAGCTGAAAGTAAAATATAGCCCTTTATTATATAATAAAGCAATTGTGTGCTTGGGAGATATTTACAGAATGATCCTGTGCATTCTTCTAGTCCTCTCTGGAAATATATCATTTAATATGTGTTACATATTTTGTTTGTGTGTGTGTTTAAATTCAAAGTAGTGCACTTTGTTCTCTAAAATCCCTGTAATATATTTGGATAGGTTATTATATGGCGCCCTGGTAAATATTACCAGAAGATGTACGCACTTCAAAAGGGCCACTTACTACCAGTGACTTGTTCTGCACATTGGGTATTTAATACTCTACTTTTTAAGCTTATACAAACTTCCCAAATGCTTAATGAGCAGGTTGCAAGGCTTTAATTTTCCACCAATCCTAACTTTATTACAAAAGTTTACCAACCTATAAACACGCTATTGCACTGGGCTGTCATGTTTTTATAAAGTAGTTTATAAAAGGTGACATCTGGCAAAGAGGCAGATCTATAAAAATCATGCTGTTGGTTGTAGTGTCATTTTTTCTGCCGTCCTCCCAGAAAGAGTAATATTATTTTGACACACACATTCATCCCTACTGTCAAGCTTCTATTTTTATAGTTAGCTTACTGCACATATCCTTAAGCTATACAAAACCTTTGGGCTAATGTAAAGAATGACATTTCTGTGTATTTATTATAACACTTATTTTAGGGGTTGACTTTGCCTGATGGGAGTTTTCCAAGTACAATGTCATTTTCATGACAATATACATAGCTGGGAAACAATAAATAAAGATGCACAATAAGTCATGAAGGGCCAAATATACAAGGGCAAGTTTAAACCAGCTTCATTTGGCGAGTCCTACATTTGTCCTCTTTTAATAATTTTTCAGATGCATGAGGAGTACATTGGAGTATAGTGTAAAATTAGATGTATAAACCAGAATAAAATCTCCTGAGGCCATTACAGAGCACAATTCTGACACTGTAGGCTTTTCTCTTTTTTTTTTTCCTTTTTAGATTTTTTCATTTGAAGCTTTTTGTATACACATGGGCCAAATATAGCTGTGCAACTCCACCGAAGTCACTGTATGATCATCCTCTCTGAACTAATTACAGAAAATTACTGATTAATCATTGCAGTGCCTGAGGTTAACCTGATAACTAATCAAGTACATACTATGGATCTCCACGGGCTGCCCAAAAGGGAGATTGTGGGTTTTTTTATTGTTTGATTTATACATATGCATATATCCTTCTAGCCCTTACCCAAATACAACAGTGGCTGTATTTTGTAATCTGATACCCAGCATTTATTGCCTATGACGAAAGCTGTAACTCTAAGATGTCCTTTCGGCCAGTTCTACTGCACGCTCTCCACACGTGGGGAGACCTTTGGAATGCCCATTCCTCATTTAAAAACTGGGCAAGGAAAAAAATGTGTCTTCAAGCTAACGAAACCAGATATTAGAAAAGGACCTAACTCTTCAGTTCCATTTGAATATGACATTGATTCAGGCAAACCCAAGAGAAAGGGTGGGAGTTTATAAACAGTAATGTTATCCAGAAATCAAAAGGGTTCAATACCAGAATATTTTGGAATAGAGATAAATTACTGCATGCTCACAAAAGCATAATTTGAGTTAAAAGCAGTTAATCCTGATCTTTAAATCAGAACATTGCATTTAAATAAGTTGAAAAACTTCACAGGTTGTTTTTTGTTTTAAACAATAAATTTAAACCAAATGTATCTAGTGGAGCAGGAAAAAAAACCCATCTCATCCCCTGAACTTTTCAGTATTTAAACGGTCTAGCCTTATCTTGATCTTTTTATGTTAAAAAACCTCAGGATTATATAAAAAAGGTTTTTCATTACTATTGCTATTTCCAGAATTAACTCTCCTGCTAAGTAAGGCCTCAGTTCTGCAATTGCATGTGCACAGTCAGATCTTTGCCCCCTGCGGGGAGCCCCACTGACTGCAGTTGCAGGATCAAGGTCTAAATCGGGTTATCAAGTTAAAATAACTTCTGTCAGAAGGGTGGAGTTTAGGAAGCCACAGAAGAGTCATCAAACCTACAAAACCTGAGGATCTCTAGGACAGCTGCCCTCAGCACCAGGCATTCCAGAGTTCCAGTGCTGCCTCTCTGCCCTCCCTCCTCAAAGGCACCACAGAGGCTGTGCATGTTGTGTCATTGTGAATATTTATAACACAAGAACGGCCACACTGGGTCAAACTAAAAGGTCCTTCTACCCCAGTATCTGGTCTTCCAACAGTGGCCAATGCCAAGTGCCCAGAGGGAATGAACAGAACAGGGAATCATCAAGTGATCCATCCCCTGTCACTCATTCCCAGCTTCTGGCAAACAGAGTCCAAGGACACCGTCCCTTCCCATCCTGGCTAATAACCATTACTGGACCTATCCTCCATTAATTTAGCTAGTTCTTTTCTGAACCCAGTTATAGTTTGGGCTTTCACAACAGCCTCTGGCAAAGAGTTCCACAGGTTGACTGTGTGTTATGTGAAGAAATACTTCCTTTTGTTTGTTTTAAACCTGCTCCATATTAAATTTCATTTGGTGACCCCTAGCTCTTGTGGTCTGAGAAAGAGTAAATAACACTTCCTTATTTATTTTCTCCACACCACTCATGATTTTATAGACCTCAGTCATATCCCCCCCAGTCATCTCTTTTCCAAGCTGAAAAGTCCCAATGTTGTTAAACTCTTCACATATGGAAGATGTTATGAAGAAAGAATCTGCAAGACATCAGGTGCTGCAGGCTGGCCACCCTTGAGAGAGCAGAGAAGTCAGCAATCAGGGAGGAGACGGGAGCAGTATGTTTCACATACACTGCACCAGTAATCTGGTCCTGTGTGTGTGTGTATATATATAGAGAGAGAGAGAGAGGTTAGAGCTCTATAACGTTATTCACTGTACACACACACACACACTTTATATGTTAGAGAGAGAGAGCGAGCACGTGCACACATCCTTACAGAATCAA
The DNA here is from genome assembly GCF_003597395.2 of Chelonoidis abingdonii. Taxonomy (NCBI): domain Eukaryota; kingdom Metazoa; phylum Chordata; order Testudines; family Testudinidae; genus Chelonoidis; species Chelonoidis abingdonii. The sequence continues at coordinate 38,635,623 of NC_133785.1, read as the reverse complement.
CCATTTAAAATTATTCTAGTATATCCAGTGAAATCTCCTTTTAAAGAAAGGCTCTCTCTGGAACTGGTTGCATCTTTCAAAACAGTGGAGTGCACCCATTTTGTTTCTGTGTGTGTTTTTAGATGTGTGCTGACTCAGACAGATACATGATTGCACACATGGCATGGGCTATATAAATATATAAACACAATTTGAACAGGGTACATGTATCGTAACATGGCAAATTCTGAAAAGGCCCTGGACTGAAATGTACTTTGCTGAAGAGTAATGTAACTATAATACAATGAAAATGATCTTTATAAACCCAATCCCTTTCTGATGAGTTTCGTCGTATTTTGCAGGGCAGTCGGTATACCATAGTGTCATGGTAAATCAAGGGCTGGAAGTATCATTACCTAGAGTCAGCAATAAATGAGCATAAAACCTTTAATTTCAAATTAGAAGATAACACACTGATTAATAACCACGGGATGATTAGTCAATTCAAGACCTTAATGCACAATGGAGGAATTCATTCATTATCTGTTCAATGTAATTCTTCTTTCATCTTGGTGACTTTAAAAACAACCAAGGAAAATTACTGTCCCTCAGTAAAGCCTTTAGAATTTCATATGCATTTAATTAGATAACTGTCAGCTGAAGGACAGAAACCATGACAAATAGTTGTTCTTTTCAAATTAAAAGAATAGACTATTCAGTGAGCAATATTGATGTTCTCTTGTACCTAGTTATACAAGAATTCTGCTACTTCTCCCTTTAATTTATGTAACCTTTTTAACATTTAATGAGTTTTTTTAAAACATAGGTTTTAGTTATGTATACTAGTCAGCTGCTAGAATAAAAAAGTGGCTAATAGCAACAATATCTGCATATAAATATATACACCCCATCAGACTTTTCTGATAACAAAATATAATAGAGAAACCAAAACCATTTCAAATTAAGAGACCATCTTTACATGAACAGAAAAGCAGTTAATACTGATCACTTTTCAATTGCTCCACAGCAATAATAGGAATAAGAAGAAGAAGAAGAAGAAGAAGAAGTGGTCCTTTATATACATTAAGAGCAAAAGAAAGATGAAGGAAAGTGTAGGTCCTCCTCTCTTAATGGGGAAGGAGAGCTAATAACTGATGACATCAAGAAAGCTGAGGTGCTTAATTCCTTATTTTGCTTCAGGCTTCACTAAGATGATTAATGATGAACAGATACTCAACACAATTAATAATGACAACCAGAGGGAAGGATTGCAAGCCATAATAGGGAAAGAACAGGTTAAAAATATTTAGATAAGTTAGAGGTATTCAAGTCAGCAGGGCCTGATGAAAATCATCATAGGATACTTAAGGAACTAGCTGAAGCAATCTCGGAGCCATTAGCAATGATCTCTGAGAACTCCTGAAGGACAAGAGAGATACCCTGAAGACTGGAGAAGGGCAAACATAGGACCCATCTTTAAAAGGGAGAACAGGGAGGACCTTGGGGGAATTACAGACCAGTCAGACTAACTTCAATACCTGGAAACATACTGGAGCCAATTACTAAACAATCAGTTTGTAAACACCTGAAGAATTAACAGGGTTATACGGAATAGACAGCATGGATTTGTCAAGAACAAATCATGCCAAGCAGCTTAATTTCCTTCTGTGATTGAATTACTGACTAGTGGATGGGAGGAAGCAGTAGACATGATAGACCTTGTTTTTAATAAGGCTTTTGACACAGTTCTGCAAGACATTCTCATAACCAAACTAAAGAAATGTGGTCTAGATGAAATTACTATAAGGTGGGTGCCAACTGGTTGAAAGATTGCGCTCAAAAGAGTAGTTATCAATGATTTGCTGTCAAACTGGGAGGATGTATCTAGTGGTGCCCTGCAGGGGACAGTTCTTGGTCAGGTACTATTGAAAATTTTATTGACTTGGAAAATGGAGTAGAGAATATGCTTATAAAATCTGCAAATGACACCAATCTGGGAGAGATTGCGAACACGTTGGAGGACAGGTTTAAAATTCAAAATGACCTCAACAAATTGGAGAATTGGCCTGATTTCAACAAGATCACATTCAATAAACACAAGTGCAAAAGTACTTCACATAGGAAGGAAAAATTAAATGCACAACTACAAAATGAGAAATAACTGTCTAAGTGGTAGCACTGCTGAAAAGGATCTGGGGTTATAATGGATCACAAAGTGAGTATGAGTTGTCAGTGTGACACAGCTGCAAAAAAAGGCTACTATGATTGTGGGATGTATTAATGGGAGCTTTGTAAGTAAGTCACAGGAGGTAAATGCCCCACTCTACTTGGTACTGGTGAGGCCACAGTGGAATACGGTGTCCAATTCTGGGAACCACAATTAAGAGAGGATGTGGACAAATTGGAAAATTTCCAAAGGAGAGCACTAAAATTGATAAAAGGTTTAGAAAACCTGACCTATTAGGAATGGTTGAAAAAACTGGGCATGTTTAGTCTTGAGAAAAAAAGACTGAGAGGTGACCTGACAAGAGTCTTCCAAAATGTTAAGGGCTGTTATAAGGAGGATGGGGATCAATTGTTGCCCTAACTTCAGTGGATATGGAGAAGTAGTAATGGGCTTAATCTGCAGCAAGGGAGATTTAGGTTAGATACTAGGAAAAACTTTACAAGTGTAGTTAAGATCTGAAATAAGCTTCCAAGGGATGGAGTCCCCATTATTGGAAGCCTTCAAAAGCAAGTTGGACAAACACCTGTCAGGGATGGTCTAGGTTTACCTGGTCCTGCCACAGCACAGGGGGCTGGACTTGATGACTTCTTGAGATCCCTTCCAGCCTTATGTTTCTAAGATTCTGTGATTCCTTGTGCACCTCCCCTGCTTTGCACATTCACCCAAAGCAAAGACCAGTCACAATATAACCTTGAGGGAGAGACTAGAGCCACACAGCCATCATGAGTAATTATTAGGGGTGAATAAACCAGATCAGATAAAAGAGCACTCCCCACCTCCTGAGTCATTGCACTAAACTCAAACCAAACATTTCCTGAGGTTCGCAAGGTCTGGAAAGTACAGATGAGCTCTGAACAATCAGCCACGCTCCTGGGTGCATCTCTTCACCATACCTTATAACATTCAGTCATCACTGGTAACCATCATTAAAGGCTGTGCATTAACATGCAAGCATTTTTCTGTTTGTTTGTTTTTTAATTAAAAGGCTGAGGCAAAAAGACAAAATTATGGGTCTGTGAGTAGGATGAATCACTCCCTGCCCCAGTCCTCCACAGAGCTCATAACCCTGAGCTAGCATCCAGACTCAACTCCTGTCTGGTGTTTGGCTTCATTGGGATCTCAAAAACAAGAGCACAACACAAATCTTAGCCTAGGCTTCCTCGCTGAGCCTGGATATTCCTAAGGGGCCTCCCCCACTAAATTCAACTCTCTCCTAGTAACTACTAATCCCTTTTATCTCAGGCAGTTAACAAGCCACATCTGCCAAAAAAGGCTCCAGTTTTACAGAGGGCACTAACAACTGCTAACAAGCTGGGTCAACAGAAGCGCACTGCCATGCATTTACATGGCTCTGTGCAATTGCAGCTCAACAGGCCAAATTCACCACTAGTGTAAACAGGAAGAACTCCACAGGCGCCTATGGAATTGCACCTACTCATCCAGATCTCCCTGGGAGTTCGGGGTACAGCTAGGCAGCCTGCAGAGAGCAAAGATTAATTGTGTTCAGTAATCACTTATCAGGTCCGTTTGCTTTAAAGGAATGTTAAATGTTAGACCTGAAATGATTGATTCCAGAAAGGGTTAAGCTGACTCTCAGTATATTTTTCTTGACAAGTAAAACAGCACACTTCCTAAACATGACACACTGATACCCAGTGATAAAATATTTCCCCATCTTTCCACTATTTTGATAATTCACTCTGTGTATTACACACAATCAAGCCTTACAGGTTTCAGAGGGATTCTAAGCACATCGTTCAGACTGACAGAGCAAGTATTCCAGACAACTGGCTCCCTGAGGGTCAAGTCAGTGATGCTCGATCAGGATTCAAACAGGTCATAAACCCTTCATGGATCTCGCTCAAGTGGGTGGTGATGTCTCCCTGGGGCAGCTCATCATTTTCTGCTACAGTCAAGCACTTGTCATTACAGACAAACTCTCCGTCAGTCTTAGACACTCATTTAATCGAGTCTTAGTGAGAACAGCAAATATTATCAGTGGCATAAGAATTCTGAAGAGCCAGATATATAGATTGCAGCTGTATTGTGATGGTAATTGAAAGACTTCTCCAAACTCTTGCAAGCGTCATTTATTCTGCGACTCTTCTTTTTAACAAAGGCCCCAATTTTCAAACTTCTGGGCCTGGAGTTAGATACCTAAATTTAGACTGAAGCTCCTATGGAAACGGGTTCATTTTCAGAGGGGCTGAGTATTTCTGGCACCCATGGACTGGAGTGGGAACCACAGGCACTGGAACTAGGGCCGCTGCCGCACCCCCAGGCTTGACGTAGTAACAATAACCCAAATACATGGTTTGCGCCTTCAGCACCCTCACTATAAAAACCGCTCCAGCACCCCTGATGGGAACTGCATAAGTGATGAGCACCATGATTAGGATTTAGGGACCTTACGCTGAACACCCAAGTTTGAAAATGTGAAGCCCCAGTTTTCAAACATCCCACCTGAACTTCAAGTCTTCCTTGCTGAATAGTCAAGATAAACCTGACATATAAAAAGGCAGTGACAATACACTTGTAGCATGAAAATAAATCTGACTACAATCCATTCATCCTGTGCTGCACTCTGGTTCCACAGTATTAATATTTAATTATACTCCTGTGTGAAATGCAGTTGCACAGTATGAAAAAACCTTGATTAGCAGACAGTAGGCTTGACTGACCTTGCAAAACCTTCCACGGCTCAGCTCAATGGAAGCACTTGAGCTGGGGTTCCCTCACTTTCAATCAGAGGGCAGAAGGGTTGCTGGCAAGGCAATTTCCTGACACATCCTGCATTTCTTTACCTTCCCAACAAATTTAGCAGGCCCCCTTTCCTGGATTTGAAGACGGGGGTGGGATTTAAAGTATGTTGGGGATGGAGATTAGGCTGCTTCGGGCACTCTGAGGGGACACTGGAGGATTATTATTGGTGGTGAGTGTGCTTGTGACACAGGGAAATTTATTTTAGCACAGAGACTGCTACTGCATGTGCAAGTAACAGCTTCCCTAACATCCACCCATGTGCCAGGTTTAATTTAGCCCCCAAACCTTTGTACCACTGTGAACCAACAGGGGCTGTGTTTTGGTCACATTTTCAGAGAAAAGCTGAATAGATACATGTATTTTATACACATATTTCAAAGCAGCTTTATATATGTGTGTACACATGCACACATGCATGGGTGTGCGTGTTACTTTTCTTATCCGTTGATCTGAGAGGTTAGCCAATATTTTTGGCCTAGCTGGGCTGTTTCCATTAGGAGGAGAAATGGGTGATGTAAGTCAGGTATATTCTTTGCTGTAATCCTGTTTATTTACAAAGCAAGTACACCCTGGCCTCTTTCCCTGAACACAGCAGGAACAAAAAACAGCAGGCTGTTTCCTTGCCCACAATATCCCTCGCCCCACTTCAAGGCAATCCTGTGCCCCCAAAGACATTATATCTGCTCCCTCTCACGGGCATATTCACAACTGCTTCTCTTACTGTCTACTGGCTTTCAGCTCTGGTATACAGACAGAGACTCTCAGACACCTGCAAGCCAATCAGTGTTCCAGCCCTTGTGCTTGCAGTCAGTTCCCAGGAAAACCACATGCTCCATATGGCCCAGCCTTTGCCCAGGCCTTGCCTCAAGTCTAGTGCTCTGGGTGGTGGCTTTCACTGTCTCCATGTAGCCTGCTTCATAAAAGACGTTTGCTGCTTCTGCTTAGAGTTTGGCCACACTTGCAGCTGTACAGCGCTGAGAGTTAAAGCTGTCTTCGTACAGCTGTGTAGGGAAAGCGCTGCAGTGTGGCCACACTGACAGCTAGCAGCACTGCAGTGTGCCCACATTTGCAGCGGTGTTGGGAGTGGTGCATTATGGGCAGCTATCCCAGCATTCAAATGGCTGCAACTTGCTTTTCAAAAGAGGGGGGTGGGGTGGAGTGTGACAGGAAGTGTGGGGGAGACAGAGTGAGTGGATTTTTGGAGCTGACACTGTGTCAGCTCCCTGCCTTGCAAGTTCTGACCCCTTCCCCCACCCCTCTTTCATTCACCAAATGCAAATAGCCTTCTTTGTGTTTTTCCTCACAGACCAGATAAGCAGCTGCTCCAAAACAGACTCCCCTGGGGCTTCTTCTCTCCTCAAGCAAACACTAGCTGTGAACATTCATCCCCCTGCCTGCCTCTGCTCGAGCGAACAGTAGCTGTGTTTGTTTTTTAGATAAGCAGCTCCGGGAGCCCCGAGTTCACAACAAAACAATGAGAGGCATCACAACAAAACAAAGAGTGTTATCTTTACTTAAAAGCATTATGGGAAGGTTCCAGAGGTCAGTTAAAGCGTAGTAAGATTAATCACTGTTTACACTGGCACCCCAGCGCTGCACGAGCAGCGCTGTTCTCTTTATTCCTCTCGTCGAGGTGGAGTACAACCGGCGCTGTAGCCAGGGAGATACAGTGCTGTACGTGCCTTGCCAGTGTGGATGGGGAGTGAGTTGCAGTGCTGTAAAGCCACCACCAGCGCTGTAACTCTCCAGTGTAGCCAAGCCCTTAGTCTGAATGGAGGGTAGCTAGCATGCCTATCTGGTTTCACGAGGTCTGTGATTGCCTATAGATCAAAGACATGCTTGATGGAAGCCATAAACAACTTCAAGCACAACAATATACACAGACACACACCCATGTGTCTGTGTGCACAGGTGCATGTGTATTTGTGCACACGTGAGCATGCATGTTGTTATTCTTATCCCTCTACTTTTACAGCCAACCTGACGCAATACAATGAATCCAACCGGAATTTGGGTATAAAAAGTTTTAGTATCCAATGTTTTAAAATTTTAAATTTTAAAATCCAGTTAGTTTGGTTTGGCGCCAAGAACTGGAATTGTCTAACCAGTACCAATTTGGCAGCTGTAGAATCAGATATATAGATGTTAACACTTTCACTACAGTCATTAAAATCGACAAGAGTCTCACTTACAGCCCAGCCCTGCATTACAGAACATCACTTGTGTAGCTATAGAATACTGAACTTAAAAAAAAATAATCCACACATTTAAGAACCTAGTATTAAGGTAAGATGTTGTTCTTCGTGGAAAATTTTATGACTATTCCAGAATGATAAAGCATAAATAATAGTAGATTGTACATTAAACCAAATCAAAGACTGTCTTTGAATAATAAGGTTTTGGAGCCATTTATAAGACACAGCAGCTTAGCTTTTATAGCTTATATCAGGAGCACAGCACAAGGGGAAGAAAGGCTCATGTTGCCAGCTGCTGTTATTGTACTCGTATGTGTCTTGAACCTAAACTTCGTGAACAGATTTCTTCTCTGGTCTGATCAATGTATAATGCTAGACAGGATTGAAAATCAATCTGTGTTCCCAATCTCCCGTGTTTTATAAAAACAAATATGAATTTGGAAACAAAACAAGCCAGCTAATCCCAACATAATCTACAATAATCAAGATAGATTGGCTTTAATAGATATGGGGACCACATTTAATCATAATAAATAATGTGTTATTTACTTGTCACTCGTGCTAAGGGCCCCTAAGAACCTAGTAAAATATAACTAAAAATTTAACCATTGCAACAAAAAGGCAATATTGTTTAAGAAGGCTTCAATCCAGCCAAGCACCTAAGCTCATGATTGATGTGAAACATGCAAGCAGTCCAACCTTCTGCAATCAGACTAGTCATAAGCTTAAATTTAAGCACATGCTTGTTTTCTTTGCTGGAGGAGAGTCTGAACTTCTGATAAGGTGAGTAATGAAAGGAGACAAACAGGAGGGATAAAGTGAGAGAATGAGAGGAGCTGTGAAAGAGAGGAAAAGAAAAAGAAAATAACTCAATTTATCCTTCCAACGTAAAACAAACAAGCCAACTATCATTAAGCTGAAAAGAAACCTACCACACATGCAAAAGGAATGAAAGAAGTGCTCCTGTTTGGAGAGAGGAAGGATGGTCCAGGGGTTAGAGAAGACCCAGTGTCAATTCCCACTCTACCACCAGCTTCCTGTGTGATGTTGGAGAAGTCATTTAGCCCCTTTGTGCTTCAAATCCCCCAGGGCCAGCGCTTCCATTTAGGCGACCTAGGCGGTCGCCTAGGGCACTAGGATTTGTGGGGACGGCATTTTGCCACCCTCAGCGGCAATTCAGCGGAGGGGGGTCCTTCCGCGCTCCGGGTCTTCAGTGGCAATTCTGCAGCGGGTCCTTCACTCGCTCCGGGACCCGCCGCCAAAGTGCCCCGAAGACTGGGAGCTGCGGAAGGACCCCCCCGCAGCAGAATTGCCGCCAACGACCAGGAGCACGGAAGGACCCCCGCCTAGGGCGCCAAAAGCCCTGGCACTGCTCCTGAATTCCCCGTCTGCAAATTGGGGATGACAGTACTTCCTTACCTCACGAGCATACCGTGAGGGTACAGACAGTAAAGATTCTGAAGCGTTCACATACTGTGATAGTGGGAGCCACTATCCCAGGATCTAAAATAGTTTGAGAGATTTGATATGAAAGATAAATATTGGCTTCAATGGATGGGTAGAATCATGGGTCCTCGGCAGAAGTCAGCAACGCTATCCCCACCAAACTCAAGTATTAGAACATAAGGATGGCCGTACTAGGTTAGACCAATGGTCCATCTAGGCCAGTATCCTGTCTCTGACCGTGACCAGTACCAGAGCATCAGGTGCAGCATGCAGAACATGGCATTTTAGAGAGACCCCATTTTCCTTCCCAGTTTCTGGCAGGCAGAGGTTTAGAGTCCACCTGAAAATGGCATTGCCTCCTTTACCATCTTGGTTAATAGCCGCTGATGAACTTATCCTCCATTACCTTATCTAGTTCTTCTTTGAACTCAGTTATACTTTTGGCTACCACAACACTCCACGGCAATGAGTTCCACAAGTTAATTGTGTTGTGTGAAAAAGTATTCATTTGTATTAAAGCTGCTGCATATTCATTTCATTGGGTTACTCGTTTTTTACATTGCAGGAAAGGAAAAATAACACTTCCCCTATTCACTTTTTCCACACCATTCGTGCTTCTATAGACCTCTATCATATCCCCACTTAGTCGTCTCCTTTCTAAGCTGAAAAGCCATAATCTTTTAAGTCTCTCCTCACATGGACACCATTCCATACCCTTGATCATCTTTATTGCCCTTCTCTGGACCTTTTTTAGTTCCACTATATCCTGAGACAATATTAAATATTAACACAAGACAGAGGTAAACAGTCAAGTGGACTTGTCCCATACTGAGCAAGTCTTTAAATATTACTGCCAAATATCTAGAATACCTGAAACTACAGATTTGAATCTAGAGAACCTAAACTCAGGCTTTCCACCTCCCATGAGAGCTAAAATCAATTACACTGACTTTATTCTATATGGATTCTCCAGATAAGAACTTAAACACCAAGGACCATCTGCTCTGCCCGGCCATGAAAGATCCCAGAGTTGTAAAACTTTAGGTTTGCCCTTCCTCACTGCCCTTCAGTGTTCTGAGTGCTGGTTAACTGCTTCATGCTCACTAGCAATAGCCACGTTTCAATGATGCTAAATAAAGACAGAACCTAGCACCTACTGAAATAAATACACAATATAAGCTGAGCTTTGTGAACTGTTTTGGGAATTTACTGGGATGGAACACCTTGTACAAACAGCAAGTGCAAAATCTTGCCCTCTCTCTCTCTCCAGTGTGGAGGGTCCCATACACGGGAAAATGGTGAGGTTTCCCTGCAAGGGTGGGGATTTACTGGGAAGCCCTATCAAAAGAGGGATTTGGGTCATGGCTGGTGGAGCTACTGACCACTGCCCCCTGCACAACAGGAGTACAGGCAGCATGGGGGCTACTGGATGTAGCTGGGTTCCACAGATTGCACGTCTCTGACCCAAAGCCCCGTAGGATAATGCAGCTACACAGGCTCTGCAGAGGTTCTCAGAATTTCAGTCAAAGTGTTAGCAGGAGCTCTACATCCTTGGATCACTGGACTCTAGAGAGCCAGTGTAGTTGACAGAATTCTGCATTGACCCAAACTGGGCCAATGGGTATTTGGATGTGCACTGAGAACGTGCGCTCAGATTTGCATCTAACACCTGGCTTAGACACTATCCCTGCTGGTCTGGTTTTCAGATCACACTGTCCCAAAGCAGAAAAGGTAAATTAACAATATCCTGGTGGGATATGATTACATTGACGCTTCTGGTCCCCAGTTTAACCACAACTCTTCCCCTACTTCATACAGTTAATTATTTTTTTCCCTTTAGATTTAGAGATTCAAAACAGATCACGGAAAATCCACAGCTGAAGTTGATATGCAAAAGAGAGGGTCCAAGGTGGCATAAGGAGGTGAATGAGAATAGAAATGAACAACAGAGGTGAGCATTATAGGAACAAACTCGGTTTAATTGGATTGGAACCCTTTGAACTCTTAGGCTCTCTCTCTTTCATACCAACTCCCACTGAAACACATGGAAGCCCCTTTTCCTATTCATTTCCACAGGGCTGTTAAGGACTCATTAGACCTAGTGACCACACATCTGATACAAAACTCTCAGCAGCTCATGAGTCAGATTTCCTCTGAAAATTGCTGAAAAGCAGTTGTGGGTGGGTGGGTTGGTGGGTGGGCAGGTGGGGGAGAGAGAGAGGAGGAGAGTTATATTTGCAAGCAGCAGGCCTTTTACGATCCACACTCCTAAATTAAAACCACCATCACAGCAGGACACTGAACATGTTAATTTAGTAGTCCTGAAATGCTATTTATCCTCACAAAGAAACACTTGCTAAAATAAAGAACAATCTTTGTGCAGTGCCAATTGCTTTACAGGCATATTTCAGGTCTTTCCTTTTGCATCATATAAGTTCCCTTCCCTTTCCAGTTGCATTAGGGAGTTACGAAAGGTATGCTGACAATCATGTGGATTGTGAGATATTTTTCTGCCAGAATCCCTCTCTTTACTTCATCTCTGAAAGCATAGCCATGGGTACCTCTTGCTACTTTACTGAATATATATTTGAATGAGCTCTAGCTAGGAGGGCATGGAAAGTTTTACTAGTGTCAGGAAAGGAAATTTTCTGTAGAATTTCTACAAAGGAAGCAAGCTAAGCCTAAACACAGCAATATGCTGGAGCACGTCCATCCTGAATTTTTCTATTTGCATTAAGCTTACTCTGTTCTTCTTGACTTAGGTATGAAATATCCATAGCAAAATTGCATAAACAGCCCCTTTAGAATTGGAGTAAGACCTTAAATGCTGGAAAGAAGGACCTCAAAATGTCATGGCAGTGGAACAGCTTGCAACACACAAACAGCTGTGTTTGCTATAAGACAAACCTTGGAATTAAGGAGAACTGTTAACAGGAAATCTTCAAACACATTTACATTGAAAGACCTATGCTTTCCCCAATGGGGCCTAGTAAGAGCACTATGAGGGAGTCACAGTCCATTCCACTGTTCCTCCCTTCCCTCAAGAGCCCTTCATGTTCCACATGGGAAGTGCACAGATAGTGGTGCTGAGGGGACGGCATCAAAACCACCAAATGGAACGCTGATGTTACTTCTCCTCCTTTCCCCTGCCAGCTAGGGAACTGCCCCACTACACATCCTGAAACTGCAAGGGATAGAACCAGTTCAGACATAAAATGGTATCTCTTGGAGTCTCAGAGGATCCCCTGTTTGGGAGGCCAAAACCTCTGCTTCCTCCACCACAGGTAGGTGCAAACTCCACTTATCACTAATATTAGGCAAACACACAGGAAAGCATGGGGAGAATCCATGCTGGGTTTCTTGTCCTCTAACAGGGGTCTGGGCGAAAAGACAGTTTACACTACTCTATTGCAGCAGGAAACCACTGTTTCCATAACTATTAAAATAAAAATCTGCCCTAGAACAATACACATTTATTTCCTACTATGTCCATCCTGTTACTTAGAAAATCCCATCTATCCACAGGTGCCAGCCACATAATGTACGTGTGCCCTAGATATGCTGGCAATACAACCATTTAATTACTGTACAACATGAATCTACTGAATATCTGAATATCAGAAAAAGCCAATTAAAAAAAGGAGATAATTCAGAAAAAAACACAGGAAAATGGTGTGGCGGGGAGAAACCTTCCCCAGGAGTAAAAGTAGATTTCTGTATGGTATAAAACTAAATTGAAACCCGTTTCGATGTCAGGGTTTCTCTCTCAAGATATAATACATCCCTTTCAGGAGGGGACATGAAGTGGTGGAACTATCATGACATTTGCCAACCATCACTCTACTTGTGCACTGCATCCTGGTCTGTTTTGTGCAATTAGACTGCAAGCTCTTCAGACCAGGGACCATCTCTTACTCTAGATCAACATAGCAACTAGCTCAATGGGGCCTCGATTTCAGTTGGGGACCCCTGTCATTACTAGACTAGAAATAAATAATTAATATAATTAACAATTTAAGGGTCTTGCATTGAAATCAACTACAGAGCTTTATGCCACTGTATCCAAGACCCATTGGTAAAATGCACTTTGGGCCCTTTCATGGATAAGTTCCCTAGTCTATCCCCATATGAAGGAACTCTGTTTGGACTCATGCTTCGACACTGGTGAAGGAAACTCCAGAGTAAATGTGACTGATGATCCATATGCTGTTGATGCTTCTTGTGGGATACCATGTGTTAAAAGCGACAAAGAGTCCTGTGGCACCTTATAGACTAACAGATGTTTTGGAGCATGAGCTTTCGTGGGTGAATACCCACTTTGTCAGACACATTCACCCACGAAAGCTCATGCTCCAATACTTCTGTTAGTCTATAAGGTGCCACAGGACTCTTTGTCGCTTTTTACAGATCCAGACTAACACAGCTACCCCGTGATACTTGTGAAAGAGCTCTCTGGGCTTCAGAGACTGCTTTCTTTCCTCTGTCCGGGACTCAGAGAAAAACCCACATCTGCACCTCTCTGAGCCTGCCACCATCTTACCATGCCCCTCTTCTATCCTCCATCAGTGCCACTGTCCAATCAGGGGAACAACAGCAGCAGGGGAAGCTGCCACCACTGCTGGGAGCTCTTCCCGCTCAGGGGAGAGATGGCAGCGGCAGAGGAGGAAGAACCCAAGGGAGGTGTTCAGGACAGGCAGGTCCACGGAGATGTTCCTGTAGAAGCAAAGGAGTGCCTGTGGCCTCTGATGCCAGCAGGAGGGGTAGTAGCTATCCAGAAGGAGAACAGTACACCTCACTGAGATATACCTAGGGAGCAGAGTAGTGTCAGGTGAGGGGGCTCAGTCCCCCTTTCTCCACCTAATTGCTATTACAGGTACGTTGGCCCAATCCCTGTGCTGTAATCTTCCCAAGGGCCTGACAACATGGGTCAGTCCCTTCTCATTGTTCCCCAGCTGTTGACCGACCAGGATGAGGGTGACTCAGCCTGGTGGCTAGTGTCAGAGCCAGGGTTCGTAGTCAGGAGCCAGAGCCAAGGGTTGAGCCAGAGGGCAGGAGCTGGAGCCAAAAGGGTATTGAGCAAGTGTGGGTTTCCAGGCCGCGGCAGGACAGAGGCATGGCTGGGTGCAAGGCAGGCACAGCAGGAACCAGGTAATGCAGGAGCAAGCAGTGTGGCAGACATGAGTGTTGAGAAACCAGTGAGCTGCTGAAGGCTTAAGAACTGTCGTGTTGGCCTCTGGAGCCAACTGGGTGGCGTGGCTAACCAGGTAGCCTGCTGCAGAACAGCTGTGCTGATGAGGCTGCCTGGAGACAATCTCTGTGCAGGCCCTGATTCCTTACAGTAGCCATCTCATCCCACTCCTCGCGGGGTTTCCAGGTCTGTTCCTTAGGCAGCTCCTTGACAGACTGCTGCTGAAGAGTTTCCTTCAGGTAGCCCCCTTCTGCCTGAGCAGGCGTCTTTTCTCCCAGCTTGTTGCTAGCCGATTAATTAGCCACAGGTGGGAAAGTAGCTGCTCTGTCCAACCTGTGTGGCTGTAGCGGTGTAAGATTTATATCCCCATCAAACATCATGTTTTGGTTTTCATTCTGCCTAAGTGTTCCAGCTGCGAGTGGAGCTTTAGCACTGGGTAGGACTTCTGAGAGTACCACCATCTATTTTTTTTCTGCAGTCTGACCTCTGCCTCTATTAGCAGCCAACAGGTGAACGGCTTATATCCCTCACTGGAAACAGGAACAACTCAAGTTGGACAAGTGGTTTGAATTTCACATGTGAGGTCACAATGTCATTTTAGGACTTAGTGGTCTGTCTCCATCTGCTGGCTGGGAGGATCATACCCCCCGGGTCTGGATTGGTGTAGAAGAGCGAAGAGAGAAATACAGTTTGCAAATGAACTAAATAGTTCCAGTACATTTGAATCTGGAAAGGTTCAAGTCAGCACCTATTAAAACAAAACTGGTTTTGTCATTCATAACTGTAATTCTTCTAATTTGCCATTTGGCCTCCATATGACAATAGCATTTCTAAACACAGTGACTTTCTGACTTTATGAACCCATTCAAGTTGTCTTGTTTCACACAGTTATACTCTGTTATCCCACATTCAATTAAAGTCACATTTTATAATTGACACTCTTAAAAGTATTATATGGTAATATACTAATTTAAGCAATATCAGCTGAAGTGTGCAGATTTAGCACAGAACATATTCTAATAGATATGACAGAAAACATGAAAAATGTGTGGTTTCTATCATAATGATTATTTTTCAGATAACACCAGCTGTGCTCATATTAAACCAAGTGACTGCTTTCCCACATGACACCAAGCACCAGCATTCAGTCATGAAAGAAATATAAATCTCCATGGGCCTTTTCCACATGCTTTAAATCAGCAGCAATCTGTGCATTTGTATCCATACTGAAAATATGAGTAAAATCTAGGAATGTTTTCCAGTTGGAAGCTCTTTGGCATCTTTACTGACAAAGACTGCAAACGGAGTACATAGAGGAATGCTTATAGAGGTATATTTCAATTTTAATCTCTTACTTCAAAGTTAAGTCTTGAACTCTCAGACTCTGAATTCAACGGTAGATGAGGATCCTCGGCACCTCAAGGAACAGCCTTCTTCATTCTTCCCACCCTCCTGGGAACCTTTGATAAACACATACTCAACTATGCATAACATTTTTTAAACAAAACATGCTATGTAAGGTATCATTCCCTTTATGATACTCAGAGGTTTTAAGGGAGCTTTAATAATCCCCAGGTATTACAAGATTCTACACTGTTTGTTCAAGAATAGCCTTTCTTGACAGATAACTAATTGAATACTACCACGCTATCAATCAGGAGCACCAGAAGTTGCTGAGCAAAAACCGAGTGATGCAGCTAGTTTGCCCTGACATCCACATACATCTATTCAATCCCTTTTGTCCTCTTTTACATTCATCCCATCCTAAAAGATTTGCCATATTACCTTATCTCAAATCCAAGAGAAGAGAATAGACCCATTTGTCTGAGTGCAGTATTTGATGTACAGTAGAACCTCAGAGTTACGAATATCACGGGAATGAAGGTTATTTGTAACTCTGAAATGTTTTAACTCTGAACAAAATGTAAACTTTTGAAAGTACAACCATAACAACTGAATATTGACTTAATACAACTTTGAAACTTTACTAGGCAGAAGAAGAATGCTGCTTTCAACCATTTTAACATAAATGAAACAAGAACAGAAAAAGATGGTTACTCACCTTTGTAACTGTTGTTCTTCGAGATGCGTTGTTCATATCCATTCCAATTAGGTATGTGCGCGCCGCGTGCACATTCTTCGGAAGATTTTTACCCTAGCAACACCCGGTGGGTCGGCTGGGCACCCCCTGGCGTGGCGCCGCTATGGCGCCAGATATATACCCCTGCCGACCCGTCCGCTCCTCAGTTCCTTCTTGCCGACTACTCCAACAGTGGGGAAGGAGGGCGGGTTTTGGAATGGATATGAGCAACACATCTCAAAGAACAACAGTTACAAAGGCGAGTAACCGTCTTTTCTTCTTCGAGTGCTTGCTCATATCCATTCCAAGGTGAATCCCAAGCCTTACCTAGGTGGTGGGGTCGGAGTGAGATACTGCAGAATGCAAAACTGCTGAGCCGAAGGCTGCATCTTCTCTGGATTGTTGCACCAGGGCATAATGGGAAGTAAAGGTGTGTACTGAAGACCATGTAGCTGCTCGACATATCTCCTGAATAGGTACTTGAGCTAAGAAGGCGGCTGACGAGGCCTGGTAAAATGTGCGGTAATATGACCCGGAGAGGCATGAGCTAGATCATAGCAAGTCCGGATGCACGCTGTTACCCAGGATGAAATCCTCTGAGAAGAGATGGGTTGGCCTTTCATCCGGTCCGCCACTGCAACAAAGAGTTGGGGCGTTTTGCGGAAGGGCCTCGTTAGGTTGATATAGAAGGCAAGCGCCCTATGGACGTCGAGCGAATGCAACTGCTGCCCCCGACAAGATGTATGCGGTTTGGGGAAGAAGACCAGGAGAAATATGTCCTGGTTAAGATGAAAGGCCGAGACTACTTTAGGGAGGAACGCTGGATGTGGACATAACTGCACCTTGTCCTTGTGGAACACTGTGTATGGTGGGTCCACCATCAGAGCCCAAAGTCAGACACTCTCCTAGCCAACGTGATGGCTACAAGGAAGGTTGATTTCCATGACAAATATAGGAGTGAACAGGTTGCCAATGGCTCAAATGGAGGGGACGTAAGTCTTGTGAGGACTAAATTGAGGTCCCAGGAATGGGTGGGGCATCGCACAAGGGGGTATAGACGCTCCAAGCCTTTGAGGAACCTCGAGACCATAGGGTGGGAGAAGACAGAGTGAGTACCTTCTCCGGGGTGGAAAGCAGAAATAGCCGCCAAGTGCACTCGCAAAGATGAGATAGTAGGGCCTTGCTGTTTAAGATACTAGTCCAAAATAGTGGGGATGGGAACCTCCGTAGGTGTGACATTTAGCGTTTGACACCAGCAGGAAAATCGCTTCCACTTGGCCAAGTAAGTAGACCGAGTGGAAGGTTTTCTGCTACCCAGGAGTACCTCTTGCACCGGGGCAGAGCATTGTAACTCTGATTGGGTTAACCACACAGGAGCCACGCCATGAGATGGAGGGATTGCAGGTCTGGGTGGTGAAGCCTGCCGTGGTCCTGCGTTATCAGATCCTGATGAAGGGGCAGGGAGATCGGATTGGCTATCGAATGGTCCAACAATGTGGTGTACCAGTGTTGTCGGGGCCACACAGGGGCGATCAGGATCAGGCGAGCCCCGTCCCTGTGAAGCTTTACGAGGACCCTGTGCACCATCGGGAAGGGTGGAAAGGCGTAAAGCAGGTGGTTCGCCCAAGAGATTAGGAAGGTGTCCAATATTGAGCCCGGGGTGAGACCTTGGTAGGAGCAGAACCTCTGACACTTCCTGTTGTTGCGGGAAGCGAAGAGGTCTATGTGGGGAAAGCCCCACTTCTGGAAGATGGAATGTACAATGTCCGGGCGAAGCGACCACTCGTGGGAGAAAAAGGATCTGCTGAGATGGTCTGCCAGAGTGTTCCGGATCCCTGGGAGGAAGGACGCTACAAGGTCTATAGAGTGGGCTATGCAAAATTCCCACAGTTGGATCGCCTCCTGACAAAGGGGGGAGGATCGAGTCCCTCCCTGCTTGTTTATGTAGTGCATTGCCGTTGTGTTGTCTGTAAGCACTAGAACACAACGGCCCTGCAGATGTTGTTGGAACATCTGGCATGCAAGGCGGACTGCTCTCAGCTCCCGGACGTTCATGTGCAACGCTAGCTCTTGAGATGACCAGAGGCCTTGCGTGCGACGATGGCCTAGGTGCGCCCCCCAGCCGAGAGACAACGCGTCCGTCGTTAGGGATACTGACGGCTGTCTCGATTGGAATGGCATTCCTGCACACACCAAGGAAGGTGTTAGCCACCAGCTGAGGGAGCCTAAAATGCTCTGAGGAACGGTGACGACCATGTCTATGGCGTCCCTGCCTGGGCATTAAACTGAGGTGAGCCAGGTTTGAAGGGGACGCAGGCGTAGTTTGGCGTCCTTGGTTACAAAAGTGCATGCGGCCATGTGACCGAGAAGGCTGAGGCAGGTGCGAGCCGAGGTCATCGGAAAAGTTTGGAGGCTTTCTATAACCGAAACTAGTGCCCGAAACCGGGGCAGTGGAAGGCAGTCTGTTGCGAGTTTGGAGTCTAGAATGGCCCCAATGAATTCTATTCTTTGAGTGGGCTCTAGAGTAGACTTCTCTAGATTGATCATCAGGCCCAATCGCTCAAATAGGTCCGTGATGATGGTAACATGCCTGGTGACTAGGGCCTCGGAGGTCCCGCGAATAAGCCAGTCGTCTAGGTAAGGAAAGATGTGTATTCGCCGACGACGGAGGAAGGCGACCACTATAGCCATGCACTTTGTAAACACGCGTGGGGCGGTAGAGACGCCAAACGGAAGGACCGCAAATTGAAAATATTGATGGTGCACCATAAACCGTAGGTATCGTCTGTGTGGAGGGTAAATGGCGATGTGAAAGTATGCGTCCTTCATGTCGAGAGCAGCGTACCAGTCTCCGGGATCCAAGGATGGGATGATGGTCCCCAGGGACACCATGCGGAACTTCAACTTCTTCAGAAACACGTTGAGTCCGCGCAGGTCCAGGATGGGTCGGAGACCTCCTTTTGCCTTGGGGATTAGGAAATATCGGGAGTAAAATCCCTTGCCCCTGAATTCCTCCAGTACCTCCTCTATAGCTCTGATGGAAAGGAGAGTATGAACATCTTGCCAGAGGAATTGCTCGTGAGAGGGGTCCCTGAAGAGGGACGGGGAGGGAGGATGGGAGAGAGGGGGCGAAATAAATTGGAGGTGGCATCCAAATTCCACCGTGCGTAGGACCCAGCGATCCGAGGTTAAGTGGGCCCACGCAGGGAGGAAGGAGGAAAGGCGGTTGGAAAACTGAAGGGGATCCTGGGGAAGGACTGGTGCTCTGCTCTCAGGCGCACCTTCAAAAGTTCGGTTTGGGTCCCACTGAAGGTTTGGCGGGACTGTTATTCTGGCCTCCTTGGGAACCCGATTGCTGTCTGCAGTTCCCACGACCATGTCTTCTGCCAAAGTCTTGTCGTGGCCTGGGTGGGGGGGGTAAGGGCGCTGAGGCTGGGTACGGAAGGACTTTCGCTGGCTTTGCGGAGTATGCATCCCGAGGGAACGCATAATGACGCGATTATCCTTGAGACTTTGGAGCCTAGGGTCTGTTTTCTGAGAGAAAAGGCCCTGTCCATCAAACGGAAGATCCTGGATAGTGTGTTGCAGTTCAAGAGGTAGGCCTGACACCTGCAGCCACGATATCCTCCTCATTGTAATTCCCGAGGCCACGGTTTCGGGCCGCCGAATCAGCAACGTCAAGTGAGGCCTGCAGGGAAGTCCGTGCCACTTTCTTCCCTTCCTCCAGAAGTGCCTGGAATTCCTGGCGGGAGTCCTGTGGGACCAGTTCAGCGAACTTACCCACCGACTGCCAGGTATTTTAATTATATCTGCTGAGTAGGGCCTGTTGGTTAGCCACCCGCAGTTGGAGGCCTCCGGCAGAGTAGACTTTACGTCCCAATAGGTCCATCCGTCTAGCCTCCCGCAATTTCGGGGCAGGGGCTTGCTGGCCATGGCGCTCTCGCTCATTCACAGATTGAACGACCAGAGAGCATGGAGGAGGATGGGTATATAAGTATTCATACCCTTTAGAGGGTACCATGTATTTCCTTTCCACACCTCTGGCCATGGGAGGGATAGACGCCAGAGATTGCCAAATGGTGTCCGCTTTGGCTTGGATGGAACGGATGAATGGCAAAGCCACGTGAATTGGCGCATCCGCCGACAGTATGTCTATGACTGGGTCTTCCACCTCCAGGATCTCCTCCACCTGGAGATTGATATTTAAGGCAACTCGCCTTAGAAGGTCCTGGTGGGCTCGGAGGTCGATCGGGGGCGGGCCCGATGAAGAAGTACCGGCTACTGCCTCATCTGGTGAAGCGGAGGACGACAGACCTGGCACAACTGGCTCATGCAGTGACTCCTGTTCCTGAGGAACATCAGGGTCTGGGAACACCCGAGGGTCCGGCGCCAGAGCCAAGTCGTCTGTACCCGCTGGTGGAGGGCGGCTAACAGTGGCCTCTGGTGCGCGATGTTCTGACGGGGCAGAACGAGATAGTACCGTAGGTTCGCCTTGGGCCTGGTGGTATGCCCAAGGCGTCCAGAAGGACCACTGAGGTGCGTGTTCTGGGCCCTGGGCCTCCTGGAGGATACAGCTATGTGGCTCTGAATCCCCGTAGGCAGCGCTATCAGTGTGCGAAGACTCGGATGGATGCCGTGATGGCCATGGCGGAGCAGAGAGCACGCGAGGAGGAGCCCTGTGCGCAGGGTACCGTACGTTGTGCCGCACCAGAGACCGGTCCCGGGAGTCGTACCGGTGCCGAGAGGGTGACCGGGACCGTGAAGCTCTATGGTGAGAGCGGCTGCGGCGTGAACAGTGCTGGGAGCTGGACCACCATCTGGAATATCGGTCCGGTGAGCGGGACCTTGAGCAGTGCCACGAGTACGACCGGTACCGAGAAAGAGATCGCTACTGGGACTGTGAGCGGCGCCTAGATCGGGACCGGTGGTGAGATCGAGAGTGCTGGCGAAACCTCGATCTTGAATGCAGCCTGCCTGCGGCATCGATGGAAGGTGGCCTGACCAGGGCAGGCTTCCCTGTTGATGTAACAACCCGCACCGGCGGTGCCAGGGATTGAGGCAAGGTGGGCTCCGTTAGGGCAATGCGTTCCCTCACCGTCGAAAAGGTCTCTGGCATGGTGGGAACGATAAGCTCTACCGAGGCGTGTGCCGGGGAGCTGTCATGCACCGGACTCGACGGCTCTTGCATGGCCGGAATCAACGGTGCCGAGATTGCCGGTGCCGTGGCAGTTGCTGACGCCGGGTGGCTTGGTTTCAGCTGCTGCTCAGACTGCAGTGCAGATATTGGAGCCGCAGGAGCTTTTAGCTTTTTGGCACGCGGGGAGAGGGAGCGGTGCCGGGCTGGCTTTTGGGCCAGTGACGGCTGGTGCTGGGACGTCTTTGCGGTGCCGGCGCTCTCCGGTGCCAACAAGGCACTTCTCCCCGGTGCGGACTGTGTGGCACTCGGTGCCGAAGACGGAGGAGTGAGGGCTGTCTCCATTAGGAGCTGCTTAAGGCGAAAGTCCCGCTCCTTTTTTGTCCGCGGCTTAAACGACTTGCAAATCCTGCACTTATCTGCAAGATGGGATTCCCCCAGGCACTTTAGGCACGAGTCGTGAAGGTCTCCCGTTGGCATCGGCCGCCGGCAGGCCAAGCACAGTTTGAAACCCGGTGAACCAGGCATGGGCCTGGGCACCGGGAGAGGGGAAGGGGCTAATCCCCAACCCTCTGAACTATATACACTAACTACGTTTACGAAAGGGTATTAAAAGTATTAACTACAACTATAAAACTAAACTATATACACAATAAGTACTAGAACGAGTGAATAGCTAGGGAAGTGGAGTTCAGCTAAGCCGCGCTCCACTGTTCCAACGACCGACACGGGTGGTAAGAAGGAACTGAGGAGCGGACGGGTCGGCAGGTGTATATATTCGGTGCCGTAGTGGCGCCACGTCAGGGGGCGCCCAGCCAACCCGCTAGGTGTTGCTAGGGTAAAAATCTTCCGACGAACGTGCACGCGGCGCACGCACACCTAATTGGAATGGATATGAGCAAGCACTCGAAGAAGAACTAACAGTTCTACTGTATATGGAGATCTAAGCTTTCTCTGCTACAGGGGCACAAAGTAAATGAGACCTCATTTAAATTATAATTAAACACATCAAACATGTCTAAGCTACACATCTCTGCTTCAGACTATGGCACCACTTCTGGTCTCCAAAAACATCACTTTTGCAGAGAAGTTGTGGAGTAAACATCACAATACAACAGTTTTGAGTTGATACTTTATGTTCTAATTTAGAACACACAGCACCTGATTCTGGCTTGTGAGTAATATTGCTCATAAAAGGCAGACTCACACCCTGAGTTACAAATGGTCACTTAGAGCCAGTGCGTATTAACCAAAAAGAGAAAAATAATGCCAAGCAAGCAAGCAAGAACCTTGTACAATGAGATGAAATACCAGTAAAATCCTCTCATGGAGTATCTCTTGGCTCCCTCCTAAATCTGCTAGATTCTGCTGCATCTGTGAAATGGAAGAGCAGAATTTTTTATACAAGTTTTTAAACCGGGCTATTATGCTGCCATTATTGGCATCAGCAAGTGGTGCTAGGTGCTAAGTTTGCTGTTTCCCACAGACATTGCTTTCTTGTAGTAATTCACAAAAATGCTGATCTAACAGAAGGGTAAGGATAACCCACCATCCACCAACCCAGTTACAAAACAATCTTCTCTGCTCAACCTATGTGGGCAGAATGTGAGGAAACTTGCTTTGTATAGCTTTGGCCCCAGTCAACAGATATGAGCAACAGAAGAGAGACCTATCTAGAGTGGTCAATAGCCCCGTGGTTAGAGCGTTCAGGATATGGGAGACCCTGCTCAAAAATGGAGACTCTGTTCAAGTCCCTGCTCAAAATGGGGCTGCGGGGCTTGAACCTAATTCAGAGCAGAAACTTGAATGGGGGAACTTCCACATCCCTGGCAAGTGCCCCAATGGGCTATCGGCCATTCTGGCGTCTCTCTCTGTCCTCTTCCTCCTAATCCATCCATCGCACTGTGGAACAAAAACAAATTTTGAAACCTCAACATTTTTCACAAAACAGAATTGTTTTCTAGCCAGCCTTAGCTGGAGATTCATAATGGCACTTGCGGCTCCCTCAACAGCCTGCTCCATACAGCGGCCAGAGCACGCTAAATATTCCCCAAGAACTGCACTGCACACCTCTAATTCATTTACAATGTTCTTTTCAATTTTTATTGTTCATGATAAGAGAAAATCCTGCCAGCATGAAGAAAATATCTACAGCCAACATGACAAAAAAGGAATCTATATTTCCTAACAGCTATGAATCAAAACATGAATAATGGAAATTAACTGCATTGTGCTACAGAGCAGACGTATGCACAAAGTCCCCTCGATTTTTGCTTTTATCCGCAGCATATCCCCAAGAAGGTCAGAGTGATCCATCCTCTCATCTCTTTGCCATTCATTATTGCTGTTCACTTTATTAAATTGTTATAATCTGGAATTTCTAATAACAAGTATTTTAGGACTGTGAGTCTACATTTTTTTCCTTACAAGGAGAAGACTTTAGCAAGCTGCCAATCATCTGCTGGAAGTGCTGTTTAAACACATGGGTTTGTGTCCTTTGGGAGGATTCTACATGCAAATATCTCAGTTGATGCTCAAGCACAGGTTCTCTTGTTTCAAAATCTTTTTGTTTTTATTTATAGTTTATTGAACCTAAGCATTTTCCACTTTAACAATTATGGTAACAGAGACGCTATACTACGCTAAATGTTTGACTACTTCTTCAGCATATCTATATAAATGTACTGATGTATAAAGCCTACGAAGCGGCACATATCTATGTAGAAGTGCCCAGCAGCAGTAATTCTGGATATTCTCCTCCTTAGTTTTTGATTGTTGAAGAACAATGGTGAACCAAGACAATTGCTTACTGGACAATAACCTGGCTTGCTTTATTTTTTACCTTCCCCCGTCTTTGTCTCTCTCACTACCCCATCCAGTTTTATCATGAGCTTTTTGGGGAAACGACTGTCTTTTTACTGTGTACAGCTCCTAGCACGCTGAGACCTTGATCTTACTATTTAACCTAGAGAAATTTATTGCACCCTTCTGTGCCCCCACTTTCCCTCCCACCCTAAGTCTGTCTTGTCTATTTAGACTGTAAGGTCTTCAGGGCAGGGATTGTCCCATGCTATGTATTTGTCCAGCCCCTAGCACACTTGGGGCCTCTAGGCTCTGCTGTAATACAAACAGTATTAACAGCAATATTGGAGTTTGAGTGGCTATTTCTATGGCAGGTTTTTTATTTAATAAAAGTAGATGCTACAGATTAGAGGGTATAAAATAGAGGTCAAATAAGAAAAAATAAAAGTAGTTTATCATGCAGTTCTGTAATCTAAATGCATCATATGACTATCATAACCAATGCACCAATTTGTCTTAACACTGCGCAGGTAAAATTGATTTGGAGGTGTGGAATTGCCTTTGACGTATTATAGATGGTCCTTACAGAGAGATGCACAATAGAGTGGTAGCAAAGTGGTTGGTGTCACCAAGTAAACATAAGCAGCCATTATACAGTCAACAATCTGACCTAAAACCATGAAAGTCAATGTTACCAGTTTATCATAATAAGTATTCAACAACACAGAGGCTGTTAGCCAGAACTTCTTTATCTGCTCTTGATCTCAGTCTTGTCAGGGGATCTTTAGTATTTATCTAAACGACCATGAAAACAAGCAGACAGGCTCTCAGTTTTCAACTCAACTTTAAACTGCATAATTCAAAGTGCTGTATTTACCATCATTGGACAGGAGAGCAAGAACATGTAAGACTAGGTCATCCACAATCACACAAGGCAGGAGAAGAGCAGACAAGCACAATCCTTTACACATTTCAATTCTATGTGACACTTGGTAAGTGTGAGACAGTCCAGATTTCAAATAGTCTGTCAGGGTGAAATTCACCCCCGGCCACAAATCCAGCACCAGACCAAGGCACCCCTGGATTCCCACTTGAACCCTTAAGTGCCAAATAGGACTTGTACTGGCCTTCTGCACAGGGGTGAATTTTACCCTAGGTGTCTTGAATTTACACCTTTCTTAAATGCAACTTTCTAGCTGAGAGAGTGCACAAAAATACTTGTAAACACCATCTGCATAATGTGCACGAAATGCCCCACTGTAAATCCTGGCAAAAATAAGTACTACAATTTAGATAGATAACATTGAGTCTATTTTTTTATCCGAGATCCTTAATATAGGATTTTTTGGGGTTGGGGTGGGTTATTGGGTTGTTTGTTTTGTTATTGTAAGATCAACTGTATATAAGCAAAGTAAGCAATCAGTTATTTTTCCATGTGTATATCTGTCCACACTTGACATAAGGAACTATTTATCATAAAGAGCGGAAGGAATCAAAATAAAAAATCACAATGCTATTTGCATTTCCTGACTGCAAGCCTAAGAGAGTGTAATATTTTATATTGGAGGGAGGGAGCAGCCGGTTTCTTCTTAAATATCCTCTGCTGAGATTACCAGAAACGAAGTCTACTTTTCTTTAAAAAGGGTTGCTTGCTGGAATATGCTTATCATCTCTGTTTCAGTAATAACCCCACCTGTAATATTTCTGAGGTTTCAAAATTGAATTTTTCAATAATCCCTCTACAGCAAAAAATAACCAACTTTAAAATGTTACAGTGCCCTGTGCAGATTTTAGCCACGTTTTGAAAAACTGAGGGTGCTGACTGTAATAGATTTTTCAATGAAACCGTCAAATGATAGGTATGATTTGCAACACTGAAGGAATCTGGCAATTTCTGCTCTTCATCTTTTTAGACAGAGCAATGAATCCAGTGAAGATTTATATGGTAAAAGCCACTTCAAACCGAAACTGTTGGTGGATAAGTGGAAATAAAATGTACATGCTTTTAGCAGCCCATGTTTATGACATACTGCATCACTTTATATTATGGTATGTCATACATAGTGACATAATTTGACGTGACAGCTCAGATTTAAAGGACAACCTTTCCTACTCCACTTTCAAACGGGATAACTACAACGATCCAACAAAAGCTGGCCAGAGGGAGTAGAGCAGACGGGAAAATGTTTGTGGTTTGCCAACTTTAAATTACTGCTGAATAGTTTAGCATATCTCTAGAATAATCCCGTGAAAGAGTAATTAATCATTATTTAGAAAAGGGCTACAGTGAAGTGTGTTTCTTGTCTTTTATTCGAACCTGGTGGTTTATTAGCAAACACCACCACCTTTGCATTCATGTACCTGTATTTTATCATGGCTCTTCTAAACTAGTAATGTTACTAGATTATGAGTCAGAAAGCAACAAGTATATTTCATCTAGTCTGTAACTTTAGAACTATCGGCTTGATCTTTCAAAGTGCTGAGAACTTACTTCAGATCCAAATGCTCTTCTTGTCCTATGGAATAACTAAGAGACGTCCAGCACTTGCAACAGAACTGACTGAATCTTATGTCTTCATGAAAGACAACTGTTGAATCTGGCCAAACAGGCAACTGCAGGAGGGATAAGGGGGTTCTTTACAGAGATTTGTACATGGCAAAATATATGCCCCAAAGACTATGTTAGCCTGACTTTTGTGATCCTACTTAAAATAAATGTTGGTATTGAAAATTTAAACTGAAATCTCTGTTTTTCCTTACTATGCAAATGCACGGGTATTTGTGCAAATCTGATAAAGCTAAAGGATGTTTCAAAGAAATTCTCAACATTTTTATGGTAAGCCAAGAGCTATGATCCATACAAACGGCAGTCCGTACAGCACTCCGATCGTAAGTCAGATTGACATTAAGATAGAGTTCAGAACACAGAGTCAAAACCTAAAAAAAAGCATTTCAATCAAAGAAAATCCTAATCTTTTGTGCATTTCATGATAGTGGGGCATTTAGAAAATAGGATAATTTTCCTGAATCATCCTAATGTGTGAAATTTGTACAAGGATCTCCAGTTTTCTCCACCTTGCATTCCACTTTCCCTGAATGAACTCCTCAGGCAATCATTTTAAAATGAGAGTGAAAAATCCTGGCTAGAGTACCACAAGCATGCTCACAGCTAATGTTTGCCTTTGTCTGCTTCAAAATTAGGAGTGATTTGTGGGAGCATCTTACAAAATGCTAGTAAATTAATCTTTTCATCCTCAGATGAACGTGCTCTCAAAACTCTGGGGAAGTGAACTCTTGCTAGCTCAGCAAAGTTTAGGCCTTAGCGTACCTGTAATAAGATTGCAAAATCACCACCTTCTGAGAGAGAGAGAACAATTTTTATAATAACCTTCATTTCTTCTGTGAATTATCATCATCTTAGGGAAGACTACTGACCGATCATTTCGATCTAAATTATCCAGATATAACTACCCAATAAAATTTTATGGCATTTTCACATGTATGGTTATACTTGGCCATCATAGGACTATAGCTGGCTATCCTCCATATTTATGTAGTACATATTTCCATGATCCTTGGAAAACTGAAATAATTTTTAAAATACACTGAAAGATGTGAATCTCACCAGGGAATCTTGTATGGTAGCTCAAGCAAATACCTCATTTATAAATTACACAATCATGATTCTTTAGGCCCAATCCTTGCAGTGCCCTCAGGGAAAAGTCTAGTCAAATAAAAGCCCTCCTTAAGAATTTTGCCTGGGTAATTATTGTAAGGGTCTGTGACTTTATTCTAAACACTCATCTCCACTTATTCTCAAGTGCTGCCTTCTTGGAAATACTGAAACACAGCAATGAAAAGCTAAATTCATTTTGTGTCACATTTTTATTTTCTACAGAAAAAAGTTGTGTTGCTAAACAGAGTAAGTCAGCATCAAAAATATATTAATGTATATATGTATGCGGTATATATGCAGGTACATGGTACCTCATAGGAACATAGGAATTGCCAGACTGGATCAGACCTTGATCCATCTAGTCCTGTATCCTGTCTGTGACAGTGTCCACCACCAGATACTTCAGAGGAAGGTGAAAGAAACCCTATAGCATTCCAATGTAAGATCATCTGCTGCCACATGAAGGTCTCATCCTAATACCCCAGAGTTAGACATGGGCTTAAAACCTGAAGCATGAGGTTTTAGAGTCCTCCAACACTCTTTTTGTTATCATTAGTTGTTACAAATCTGGATATTCTTGTTATCCATTAAAATTTCCAATCCCTCTCTGAGTATTGCTAAATTCTTGGCCTCAATATCTTCCAGCAGCAATGAGTTCCACACTTAGCATTTCACAAATATTAATGAATTAAGCCCCACAGTGCTTCT
This sequence comes from Chelonoidis abingdonii, assembly GCF_003597395.2. Classification (NCBI taxonomy): domain Eukaryota; kingdom Metazoa; phylum Chordata; order Testudines; family Testudinidae; genus Chelonoidis; species Chelonoidis abingdonii. Next base: position 38,607,425 of record NC_133785.1, on the reverse strand, counting down.
GCATAGTAGAAAAGTATCATTATCCCTATCAAATCCAGGGAAACATAGGCACGGAGATATTAGGTGACTTGCACAGAGGAAGTCTGTGGCAAACCCAGCAACGGAGCCTAGATTTATTGGCTCCTAGTCCTCTGCGCTAATCATAAGACCATCCTTTCTTCCTGTATCAGACTTTCCTCACTGTTCAGAGGCCTGAGATGCTACTTTCAGATGTGGATTTGAACTACCCCAGTATTCAAGAGAGATCAGACCCAATATTCCCATCAGGGACCCAGGGTTTGGCTACACTTGCAGCTGTACAGCGCTGGGAGTTAAAGCTGTCTTCGTACAGCTGTGTAGGGAAAGCACTGCAGTGTGGCCACACTGACAGCTAGCAGCGCTGCAGTGTGGCCACATTTGGAGCATTTGCAGCTGTGTTGGGAGTGGTGAATTATGGGCAGCTATCCCAGCGTTCAAGTGGCTGCAACGTGCTTTTCAAAAGAAGGTGATAGTGACAGGAGCATGGAAGACAAGAAGTGGAATTTTGGAGCGACACTGATACCTCACCATTTTAAAAGTTTCGATCCCTTCCCCCACCCCTCTCTCATTCACTAAATGCAAATAGCCTTCAGACCAGATAAGCAGCTGCTCCAAAACAGACCCCCTTTCCCCCTTCTGGGCGGCTTCTCTCCTCAAGCAAACACTAGCTGTGGACATTCTAAAGGAATCCCCCTGCCTGCCTCTGCTCGAGCAAACAGTAGCTGTGTTTGTTTTTAGATAAGCAGCTCTGGGAGCCCCAAGTTCACAACAAAACAACGAGAGGCATCACAACAAAACAAAGAGTGTTATCTTTACTTAAAAAGCATTATGGGAATGTTCCGGAGGTCAGTTACAGCGTAGTAAGATTAATCACTCTTTACACTGGCAGCCCAGCACTGCAAGAGCAGCGCTATAGTCATTATTCCCCAGGCCGAGGTGGAGTACAGCCAGCGCTGTAGCCAGGGAGATACAGCGCTGTATGTGCCTTGCCAGTGTGGACAGGGAGTAAGTTACAGCGCAGTAAAGCCACCACTAGCGCTGTAACTCTCCAGTGTAGCCAAGCCCCCAGTGTTAGCCAAAATGATACCTGAATCTGTCACATCATCTTAAAAGAGACGCTGAACATAGCTGTATATTATACATCATTGCTAGATTGAACAGGGTGAGCAGACAGTAAGTGTGAAAAACTGGGATGGGGGTGGAGGATAATAGGCACCTACATAAGACTAAGTCCCTATAAAATCAGGACATCTGGTCACCCTAAAATTGAGATTTTATATATAAACAAACAAAACCGAGTGAATACAAATGATAGCTTCTGATGTTCTTTGAAGCTCTTTAAATGAGTCTAAATACAAAGATTCCCAGTTCGCCTACAAACTGAACTATTTTGGTCATGAAACATTACTTTCGCAGCATGTGGAATGCCCATCAGCAAAAAAGTGGTAAAAAACAGACTAACTTTATTTATTACATTTGTATTGCTTACAAAACCATTTACTTAATGGATGAGTATCATTAGTAGTCCAACCACAAGATAAAGAATACAATGATGTGTTTCATAGGTTCATTAAAATAATATTTCAAAGGAATCATTAGAAACAAGAAGCTAAAGATCCAAGAGACAGTAAGTTATCTGCAGCTAAATGAGGCAGAACAAACATGTTTTGAAATAAGTTAAGAAACACGTTTACAAATATATCATGCCCATAAAAAAAGCAAGGCATCAGGCTTGGAGATTGCTAGGAAGAACATCGCTCATACAATTTACTAACGCAAAGATGTAACAGCCTTTGCAAACGGTGTCTCTGGACTTGCATTCAGTGCGTAGTGCTACAGGGCATGTGCCTGAAAACCTGGCACCCAGAAGTTGATCAAATACAGTCAGAAGAAAACACTGGTGAGGTTCTGAAAAAGAATCTTCTGTGCTAGAACTAGAAAAGCAGAGGCACTATCATGCTTTTAAGCAGGAAAACAGCAAGACAGTCACAGTTAGGCAGAAAACCCTTTGGATCTCAGGCTGTGGGGATTTCATTGGACTGCATGGTGGAAAGGATTTGCCTCCCAAGGATTAGGTGAGGGCACTATAACACATCATGCAGATGATACCAAACTGGGAGGGGTTGCAACTGCTTTGGAGGTCAGGGTCATAATTCAAAACAATCTGGACAAATTGGAGAAATGGTCTGAGGTAAACCGGATGAAGTTTAACAAAGACAAATACAAAGTGCTCCACTTAGGAAGGAAAAATCAGTTTTACACATAAAGAATGGGAAGAGACTGTTTAGGAATGAGTACAGCAGAAAGGGATGTAGGGGTTATAGTGGACCATAAGCTAAATATGAGTCAACAGTGTGATGCTATTGCAAAAAAAGCAAATGTGATTCTGGGATGCATTAACAGGTGTGTTGTGAGCAAGACACGAGAAGTCATTTTTCCACTCTGCTCTGCGCTGGCTAGGCCTCAACTGGAGTATTGTGTCCAGTTCTGGGCACAGCATTTCAAGAAAGATATGGAGAAATTGGAGAGGGTCCAGAGAAGAGGAACAAGAATGATCATAGGTCATGTTCTCAAAACCTTTAAAGGAAGGCTGAAAGAATTGGGTTTGTTTAGTTTGGAAAAGAGAAGACTGAGAGGGGACATGATAGCAGTTTTCAGGTATCTAAAAGGGTGTCATAAAGGAGGAGGGAGAAAACTTGTTCACCTTAGCCTCTAAGGATAGAACAACAAGCAATGGATTTAAACTGCAGCAAGGGAGATTTAGGTTGGACATTAGAAAAAAGTTCCTAAATGTCAGGGTGATTGAACACTGGAATAAATTGCCTAGGGAGGTTGTGGAATTTCCATCTCTGGAGATATTTAAGAGTAGGTTAGATAAATGTCTATCAGGGATGGTCTAGACAGTATTTGGTCCTGCCATGAGGGCAGGGGACTGGACTCAATGATCTCTCGAGATCCCTTCCAGTCCTAGAATCTATGAATCCCTCCAAGTGTCTGGGCATTCGCATACAGCCTCAGTGCCTTTCTGTTTCCACTGAGCCCAGATGTCTTGATGGGCCATGAGTTGCCCTACCATGCCTAGCTCAAAGAGGAAGCATGATATAAAGATATAATAAATAGAAACTGAAACAGACTGTAAAACACACCAAGGAGAACAAGCTACCCCTGCACAGTTAAAGCTGCAATCCGTTTCCATTCCAAAGCTCTTTTAGGATTCCTATAACTAGCGCTGACTTCGAGAATTTGTCTTCATTCTATTAAACAACTAGAATGTATTCCGAGCATTTTGAAGAATTTGCATAACAGTTTGAAATTAAGAATTTTTAAATTGCACCATTTTGAAATTTTTACCCAGTGTCTAATGTTTCTTTGCATCCCTCTATCTGCCCAAGGAAGTCACATGATACTACAACATTAGAAATGCAGGCAGATGCTGATATTGGTTATGCAAGGGGTAGTTTTCAAGGCTGGTAATAGTACAATGATCAAGAAATTGGACTTGTTTGAAATGTAGGCAGAATTCTGTTGATGAAACAGACCAAAAATAAACCCCATGATGACAAAATACTTTCCATCATCAGTTTCCAAATGAATTTAGTTTGCATTTCTAAGGCAAAAGAAAGCTCCATTGTTCAGTAAAATGACCCTTCCTTCTGTATTGTACACCAAAATGTCAACCTAACCTAGGGGGAAGTGCAGATTTGCATTTTCCAGGTGGAGGAAGAGAGTAACAGCAATATCTGCTAATGTTTACACAGGACAACTTTCACTACGGAGAAAGGAAAAGAGCCACATTTCTGAGTTGACAAATCCAACTTCTAGGTCTTACCCAACAGACTAAAGTAGGTTACAAAGTGACAATAATGTACTTATGTACTTCGCTATCACATATTTTTCAAAACACACTCACTTTAAAGCAAAGGAAGTTAATTCTTAAGGCCATTATCAATCTTACCCTGCCCACCCAATAAACAAACATCATATTCTCATCAGCTAGAAATAAACACTTTTTCATCACAAAGCCATGGTAATTTGTGTGCACAACTGCGTGCCTCAACTGTCAGAAATCTGTTACAAGGCACTCTGTTCAGAAAATTGTGCTGAGTTACACAAATGGTTTAAAAATTATGGCAGAATTAAATATGTACATTCCAATGGTTTTAGGAACAGTGAAATCGATGACCAAAACAACAGCTTAAAAGAATTTCTTAATTGTGGTTTTCTTATTTTGATACATATAGAGACTCGTGAAGAATGCAGGAACTTATCTGTACTGTAGGAGTGTCCAGAGACTTCAGTCAGATATCAAGGCCTACAGTGGGCTAGGTTCTGTGTACAGGTTCGTGCGCATGTGCGCGTGCACACACATACACACGCACACACACACATACAGAGTCCCTGCCCCAAAAAGTTTAAAACCCAAGTCTGACACATAAGTTTAAGTATCTTTAGGATCTGCCCTAATTCAGTAAGATTTTTCCAGGGCATTTGAGCTGAGGCTGTTACAAACTTGTAATCTCAGAAAAACCCTTTGGTGGGGTTTGAAGGACTGACTCGTGCAGAGTCCATGCTGGAGTTGTGGGGTAATCTCAGGAAAGGTTATTTGCGTGCGTGTACATTCTTTTCTTATGTGCTTTCACTGTTATGCTTTCAACTTAAGAATAAACGTGCTGGCTGCGAAAGAGCTGTGTGGTAATTCGCAAGTGCTCGCAATTGCATTGCTTGTAGCCTTCGAAGAGTGAGCAACATGCAGATGCTGACTTGGTTATGCAGTCTGGCCTCTTGAGAACAGCAATGTTGGTAGGGAACAATGCAGCCTGGAAAAACCCCTGGGCAGGTGGGAAAGACACACAAGTCTCTGCCCGAGATAGGAAACAGCTGAGGAACCTGAAGCCTAGCATCGGTGCCCCTGAAGGACCATGGAGGCGGAATAGAGGTGCCATTGCTCTGAATTGTGAAAGCAAGTCTAAGATGAGAGACAACTGATCCTTAGCCCGGACTGGAGAGCCCACTAAAAGCTAAAGCGAATGTATTCCTCAAGGTAGGTTGATGTTTGGTATGTCTCCCTAAAAAAGAGAAAGGAATTTAAACAAACCGCAAGATCAAAATGCATCAGTGAATCTTCTGTGAAGCCTATAAACCCTACAGAGAGAAGCATTCAGAATTATACAACCATTAAAATAAATGCAGACTTTCAAGATATCCATAGTACTGGCATGTGCAGAACTGTTTGCCCAGTTGGGATCTAACACTGTAAGCACTTCAGGGCAGGATAACCAGGTTGTTGAGTGCAGTGGGAGAATTTGCCTCAGCAAGGACCATTCACATGAGTGAGTGTTTGCGGAACTGAGCCCATAGCGTTTTGTCTGTAAAGCACCATGAATACTTAAATAAACAAACAGCAAACTAGGAAAGTTACAAATTGTTTGACTAAACATGTGTGCTCACAGCAGGAGAAAAGATGGTAATTTTACATTAAGTTACCGACTACCAAATTTATTCATTAAAATATAATGAGCTTCATATTACAAACATACTGTAGAGCTAATAATGACTTAACAAAATTGAATACATCTAATATTTTATAACTGTTTTATTTTTAGTAAATTATGTTGGCAGGATTGTTCATTGCTAGAGAAATAGCACATTTTTACTCCTGCATTTTCAAGATCTACTATATTAAGCTGTTTGTGATTTTGCTGACTAGTAAATATTTAGGAAACAACTGATGGGAGTCACACATCAGGTTAAGTGTTGTAATCACATAAAAAGTGACTTAATAAAGCAGGTTAAACTCTGCCCTCAGATGTCCACACAAAGCTCCTTCCACCTTCAATTGTAGCCTTCTGTGTGTATACCCTGGGGCAAGATTTTGCCAAGTATTATTAAAAACAGTAAGTGTTGGCTGTACGGGCAAAGCACAAAGTGAATACAGAATGAATTCAACTACTTGTAAACTAGACAGAAAAGTCTTACCTACTGCTCCAGTAACTGTTAGATCTCCCTAAAGATTAATAAAGACAAAAACAACCCAAAGCCCCAACAAAGTCATTATTTATATATGATGGTATAACAAGTTTCCCTGGAAATTTCACTCTATTACAGGTCTGACAGTTAAGAAGCAACATCCAGGAGAAAATAAAATATGTACAGAAAGATACTAAATGAAATTAATGTAAAAAAAAACATGGCTAGGAAATGTATAACTCTAACTACATCAGTGAAAAAGATCTCCAAATTCAGCATCACTCCCAGTATTTCCAAAAGCAGTTTTACTACCTACGGTTTTGCGGCTATTTTAAGGGACCCATCAAAATTACTTTACTTGATTTACAGATCATCTCACGAGCATTTAATTCAGCCAAAATGCTAAGATACATAGCAATCGGATCGCACGCAGATATTCAAGGGAAAAAAAGGCACTAAATATACTGGAGTTGCCTTCTTGACCTAACAGCAAGAGATGTCTCACTGAAAATTCACTAAGTGGTAGTAGCATTCTGTTTGCATGCGGGGTATAAATGGACTTGGTGTATGAATTAACAACATGTTACTTTGAAAGGTCATTTATGTAATAACAATTATTTATAGGCATGAGTGAGAAAACCACTAAGGGGGAGGCTGGGAGTCGACAGTTATCCCAAACAACAACAGGGTCATTTTTATAGAGGCTGTCATAACTCCTCCAATTCTTTAAATTTCTTGGTGTGCAACTAATATTAAGAGACATCCCTTTTGCAGATGGAAAAATCCAACTCTTTCAACTCATCCAAGGGGATGAGGAGTGAAATCCACCTCACTTGCTGCAAGCACTTTTCTAAGAAAACATTTTCAGTGAACCTTACAAAAAGCCAATCTTAGTATTCATTAATAAAGCTCAAGTACTACACTAAAGAGCTCATAATTTACTGGTTCATTCATCCAGTGAACCTTTAGAAAATGCAATCCCCAAATTCATTAATAATAGTAAAGTACTACACTCTATGCTAAAGTTCACTTTTACGATGAAGCACAACTCAGTAAGGTTAAATTATTAGTTCATCTGTAGTTTGGGGCAACTAAAAATTATACATACTAAGCAGGGGCAAGAAAGTCAAGAATGTACTATTGTGCAGTGTCCCTAATATATAATTCACAGATGATTATATGGCCAAGATTTGTTTTAAAAACAGAAGCTTAATGTATCGTTTGGCATCTAAGTAAGGGGCTGGATTTTCAAAAGTACTGAGCACCCAACCAGCTCCCTTTGAGCTCAACGGGCTCAGCCCTTTTGAAAGCCAAGCAAGTGGATAAATATGGATTTAGGATAAACTAATTATGGCTGTCTTCTGAAAATCTTGTGCTTAACAATTTATTTAATTTGTTTTTGATGCTGCAAATTTTAAGCCGCAGTTAAGGATGGTTCGGTGGTGTAAATCAGGTGGGTGGAGAATGACTGATTATATGGCAGTGGGCAACAGGGTAGGTCTCCTCACTGTTTATTTGTAGACATTTAATAGTTGTTTGCGTATGGTGTACATGCCCAAAGCAGTTCAAACAGAGGGTCATGTAAAGTGCAAAAATGTAATTTACTTTAAGGTAATAATATGCTGACTGAGAATAAATCCTATTTATTGGGTAGAGAAGGACAAGCAAGTCCAAAACTAAAACAAAACAAAACGCATGCCCTGCATTCTAACTATGGATACTTGGCTGGCAATACATGGGTTCAGACTGTTGAGAAGATATATTCCAGCTTTCAGATAGATACACCTTTGGCTAACACAGGCCATGCCCAGTGCTGAGGACTTACAACATTTGGCCTTTTTTAATCAAACAAAAAGCCACATGGGGTAGAGAAGCTCAGGAACATACAGTCTCTACATTCTAAATGCTTTGATGGGAGGCAACCACAGAACTCCTCCATGTGGCTCAGTATCTGCTCTAGTTTGCTGCTGATTAGCTCAGCCCTATCCAGGCAGGCCAGTATATTTCACTGACATGGAAGGAAACAGAGGAAAAGTATGTTTAGGATGATTTCGGACTCTAATGCATTTTTCAACTAGAATGACACCATCCAGTTCTTTCTGTGCTATTATTTTTTAAAAATATTTATTTCTGATTATTCTTTGGAAAAATATAAACAAATTTGTTAATTTAAAAGATCAAAAAACCCTCATGGACCCAGATCCTCAATTGGTGTAAATCAACATCACTTCACTTTCTTCCATGGAGCTATAACGGTTTAAACCAGCTGAGGAGCTGGCCATGGATTCAACAAAATAATACTGCTTTGTTGCCATCATAACCAGCCAAAGTGCTGCACTGTATATTGTGTGGCACCTGATAAAGTACAGTTCATTTTCTTCTGAAATATGAACAAAGATTTCACTATTCAAAAATTTCGAATGATCCAGCAAGCTCAGAGTTTTAGACCCCAGACTACTACCAAGATAACCAAGTAAAATGCAACACGATTTCCACACATAGCTAAGATCCTAATCCCCCAACTGGATTTTCTTGATTTTTTTTCTTTAAAATATATATTTTAATTGACACAGATAACCATGGTTACATGACAAAATAGCTAGAGTGATGGACATCAGCTTATTACATTCTAGACAACAGGGACAAGCTGAAGTTCTGATCATGCATACACTTCATACACACATTTAACCATGTAAATATGAGTGGTCCCATTCATTTTAATGGGACTATTTACATGCCTAAAGTTGAGCATGTGTATGAATATTTGAAGGACAGGGACCTCAGAGGAACTGCTAAAGTTTCTTCAATAAATTAATAGACATAAGAGAAAAAACAGTTTGGTAATATTCTCACTCTAATATATTGGGCCTGAAGAAAAAACATATTCTCTTTCATTCTATAAGTGGATATTTTCAGGCGTAGCTTTAGCTTTTTTGCCGCCCCAAGCATGGCAGTCAGGCAGCCTTTGGCGGCTTGCCTGCAGGAGGTCCGCCGGTCCCGCAGCTTCGGCGTATCTGCCGCCAAATTGTTGCTGAATCTGTGGGACCGGTGTATCTCCTGCAGGCATGCTGCCGAAGGCTGCCTGACTGCCACCCTCCCACAGACTAGCAGGACAACCTCCGCAGCTTGCTGCTCCAGGCACGTGCTTGGTGCGCTAGTGCCTGGAGCTGCCACTGGATATTTTCCATGTAGAGATGACACAATACAACAATTGTTAAAGGCAACCAATTTCACCATCCCTACGAAGGGAAAAAACTGGAGATCAGCTAGGATTACATGTTCAACAGAGTTTGCCATACGTGCTATTAAATGCTTCTAAAACTGTTTATAAACTATTCAGAAACACAGCATTACTAACTCTAGAAGACCATGACTCCTATCCAGCAAACCAATCCAAGGAAGTGAAACATTCAGTTTCGAGTTTGAGGGTGTTTTGTGGGCTGTGTGTTGAACAGAACATATACAAAGATCAAAGAGTGTGGGCAGACAAAGGAAACAGAAAAATCACGTGAGATTTCCCCTCTGCCTCAATGGAACTAATCAAGAGCTGAGTTTCATACTGTCTAGGAATGCAATGATTAACGATTTCATTTGAGATAGCTTCTTTAATTCGGTTGTAACAGGGAACTGATGTCACATTAACAAAGGATATTGTTCATTGACTTCAAAGGCACTACTGACATACTTAATTATACGCTATGTGCTTTGTTGGATTTCAGACCACGATCCATTCCAATGGAATAGTAAACTCTACAGACACGTCTCAGAGAATTAAATTTCACACTCTGTTGCAAATCTCATCACCACCTGCATTATGTAAGATACAGAAGCCAGTCTTTGGCAAAAAAAAGTTTAGTGTAAACATTCAGAATAGCCTCTGTGGGCTAGATTTTTAAAGGTATGTAGGTGCCTTGTCGGATTTTCAAAAGCACCTAGGCACCTAAAACTCATTGATTTCACTATGTACCTAAATACTTTTAAAAATCTGGCTCTTCAGCTGTCCCAGAATCTGTAAAAGAAAGAATCCTGAACCCAAGTAGCTGTACTTTGTGGACGGAACCCATACGTTGGACAAGGTAAAAATCAAATTAAATGCCAATGTCTCACACACGGGACCTACTTACTTCTAGTCCAGGCTCTGACAATGACTCACCAAGTGATCTTTAGAATGTGGCTAATAATTCAAACCTACTGTTGCTTTTCCTCAGTTCAGGAGCACAAGGCCACTCTGTGGATATCCTCAACAAAATGCTTAATTTTTATTAAACATAAACGAAAACAGATGAAAACCTAGTCCCACTAGCTTCCAGACATCTTTCTACTTAGAAATAGCTTTCAAGTGGCTCTTTTTGCATTACTCTGTCTCCAAGCTAAACCTGAGTGAAGACATATAAAGATTTAATTATTCTAGGAGGTACACAACGAGAACATTAGTTGAAACAATGTATCAATTTCAGATTGTTCCCAGGCATCTGAAGCCAATAGATACACAGTAGTTTGGTAATGTTCTAAATAAGTCATGTTCTACACTTCAAAACTAATTATATCTGAACTGGGCTGGATTATAATGTCATGCAAAGCATTTATGAGACACCTGCAATATAGGGGCATTGTGAAGATTAATTAGTTAATGTTTGTAAAGGACTTTGCAGATGAAGAGCTTTAAGTGTGTGCCTCACAGCAACAACAAAGAGTAAAAATAATAATTTTCTTACCATTGAATTCATTCCTTCTTATACGGTAAGTGAATGGGAAGGGTTTGCTTTAATTATAAAGACTACAAAAAAAAAAGTTTTACTTTTACAAAGAATTAAATCAACTCCAGACTGCATGGATCTACTGAGAAGAAAAGAACTCAGGTGAGATGAAAATTAACAGGAGAGAGAGTAGGTATCCTATTCCAAAAGGGCTGCAAACTGCTGACTGAGTGCTTTCAGATGAATTCCAGTCTCTCCAGAGCAGAAAACTAGGAACATCTCTGCAACATGTCCTAGAAAAGGTTTAAATATTGTGAATTTATGTATCTGTAAGTAAATATAACAAACATTCTCTCTTTGGGGGGCATCGAGTGTCCACTATCAAATCAGAAAATTCTCACTGGTGGTTGTGTTGAACATGGAAGGTACTACATGGATATAAACATTTTCAGTTGGAGGTATGTACCTGATATTTAGCAATCTGATTGACTGTGGTTCAGATTTTAAAAGCAATGAAGAGTCTTAGATATCTTCCAGAAAGAGGCTGCCTTCCCCTACAGCAAACTATCCCGATTTTCACAGCAAACTATCCCGAACTATAGTTGCACAAAATTCAGTATATTTTGATGGCTTTACAGGAGCTTTTTGGGAACTCTGAAGATAACATATAGAAGACAGTGGTTAGAAAATGGATAATTTTTAACAAGTTCTGCTCACTCACAAGTAAAATAATGAAAATGGACAATTTCACTAATTACCAGAACTAAATCCCAATTATTCAGTTTGGATGATTAACATTTATACAGTAAATCCAGAGCTGTCACTGACTTAGAAAATTATTACTGTCATCAGTAGGAAGATTGTTCTAATGCTACAGATGGTTGTCCTTTTATAGGCCATCTGAGTAACTTGTTCTTATATAATCTGTCATATGTTATTTGGTTGTCATTATGAACTTTCTAAGTTTCATATCAATCAGTTTCCAATGTTTACTAAACAGATGGTGTTATATTAAAAAGTAAAAAGGGAAAAGCATAAAATGACAATTAGTTCTCAAAAATACTCAAATAGTTACACATTTATTGTATCAAATATGAAAAAATTATGTCAAATATGAAAAATGTGGCATTTGTTTTAACAAATTTGCTGGAAACAAAAAATATTAAATTGAGTTATAAACTCAGTGGGCCCAAGAAGCATAGACAATGCAATTCTCTCTCTGTAAGAAGGTTATTCAACTTCAAAAAATGTTTTGTCAATTAAATTGTATTAGGTATTTATTTACTGTCATTCATACAATTTCTTTTTACAGAGCACTATTCGTAAGCAGATAAAGCAATTGCTAAGAGATGTAAACAATCAATTTAGTTCTTTTCATATTTTAACACCTAGATGCTTTCTTTTATCTGTTGTTTGTAATCTATTGTAGAGTTTGCGTAAAAATCTCCATTTATTGAAAATTGCTCCATTTATTGAAACTGTTCGTCCTCTTTACAATTCTTTTGTTTAATCAGGACATTATCATCAAATAAACACAAACTCAAGGAGATGAGCAGTGCATTAAAATTACCTGAATGAGTTTAGAAGATAATGACCATTCTGCCCTACAACAGCATGGTTCAAACGCTTCACTAGATATTTCCTGAGTACAATTGAAATAGTGATGGCTTCCTTCTCCAGAGCATTTCAGAATATCTTGCAGAAATATTCCATACAAAAACTACATCCAAACATAAAGGTTGCCAAGTGAAACACTCAAAAGTCAGCAAATTCCAAAGTTTAGGTTTTCAGTGGAACCTGAACTCTGCCTCCATGTGAGAATTTTGTCCCTGTGCAGCAAGACAAGCACAAGGCCCTGAAAAAGCTCTAATAACCTTAATATGCTTTCGAAACAATATTAAATGGACTTGTAAAGTCTTTCTATACTAGGGTTGAATTTAACTCTGGGAGACTGAATGGGTAAATTAAATATAAGATTAAAAAAGTAAGCTTAAGGATAAGAACGTTTAATGACAGGTATGTGTGTTTTCCTACTTCCCGCTGAATACATTCAGTATAATGCAGTGAACATCGCAAGATGTGGCTGCAGGCATGGGAAGCGGGTAGATTAGGCCAAGGAAGGCTGAGCCGCCCCTAAGCCAAGACCTGGCCTCACCTAGGCTCCACCCACTTCCCTAAGCCTGCGGGAGTTCAGGTCCATCCGGAGGCCAGCAGCCCAGTGCTGAGGCTGATGCTGGGGGCAGCTGGTGGCTTGGCACTAGAGGCAGCTGGCAGCCTAGCAGGGCTAAGGGCAGCTTGGCTGGTGTCTACTAGACGAAGGGTGGGCAGGGGGCACTCAGGGCTTCGGCAGATGGGGGGTGGTAGGGCAGGGCCTTTGGTGGAAGGGATGAGATTGTGGGTCTAGCCCCCCCGAAGGGGGGGGCGGGCTCACGTGCTGCCCATGGCTGTAGGCAACAAGGGAACAGAACTCAAAGGGGTTAAAATGGTCTTGCTTCACAAAAGAAAGTCTTTGTCTGCTTTATCAAATGAAAGTCTGGGATCTGCTACCTGCTTTTAGACTGAAAGAAACCTTCCCATTTCTTTCAGAGAAATGAATTAAAGGCAAGGACTACCGCTACTTACTGATGGTTCAATGGTTTGTAGCAAGCAACCTGGTAGGTTTACAGAACCTATTCAAACCCATAACTCACTGTGCAATTTACAAGATAAAATGGTTAACATGGGGACATTTCGCAAACAAAGCTTTTCGAAGATCCAGTTTTAAAGAAAGCAACCCCATCTTCCTGAAATCCGACACAATGCTGTGCCGGGATTTTCATCCCCGTCTCCCAAAGTCCTCGTTTTCACACAATGCTTTGATTTTTCAACAATGCTTCGCAAGTGATTTCAGTCCTAAATCCCACCGAGGTGTTTTAGGTGATTATATATCTCCAGTTTAAGGAGACTAGCAGAGATCATTTTAATGAGTCTCGACATCACAAATGATCATTTACTGACAACATGTAAGGCAGCTAATAAAAGGATCAGCTTTAGCAAATCCCCAGTAGGTAACAAAAGTTTCCCTCCGCATGCAGTGTCATAAACAGATAGCTAATGGTTAATGTTTCTTTTACCTGTAAAGGGTTAACAAAGGGAACCACACACCTGACCAGAGGACCAATCAGGAAACCGGATTTTTCAAAGCTCAGGGAGGGAATTTTTGGGTGTGTGTTATTTGTCGGTGTCCTCTAGTGCTCTCTTGCTCTGAGAAAGGATCTCTCTACCTCAGGCTTTCTAATCTTCTGTTTCCCAGTTGTAAGTACAGGTATAAGACAATATAGGTTTTTATATGTTTTTGTATTTACATGTGTGTATTTGCTGGAATGTTTTAAATTGTATTTCTTTGGATAAGGCTTTTATTCATTTTTCTTTAAGCCATTAACCCTGTATATTGTCACCTTGATACAGAGACCATTTTTATGTCTTTTTTTCTTTTATATAAAGCTTTCTTTTTAAGACCTGTTGATTTTTTCCTAGTTGGGCTCAAGGGATGAGTCTGTAGCTCACCAGGGAATTTCGTGGAGGAAGAAGACAGGGGGAAGAAAATTTCTTGTGTAGAGTTACAAAGCTTGCATTTGCAGGGACTCTGAGTGAGGTGAAGAGAAACCTGATCTCGCTGGTTTGCATTTCAAGGAATTGAAATAGGGTAATCGTTCCGGGCCATCCAGGAGGGGAAGCCTGGGAGGAGTAAAGAGAAGACAAGGGAGGGGGGTTATTTCCCTTTGTGGTGAGACTCAGGCATCTGAGTCTTGGGTCCCCGCAGGGAAGGTTTTGGGGAGACCAGAGTGCGCCAGACACTGGAATTCTGGCTGGTGGCAGCGCTATCAGATCTAAGCTGGTAAATAAGCTTAGAGGAATTTATGCTAGTACCTCATATTTGAACTCTAAGGTTCAGATTGAGGAATTATACTATGACATGCAGTTCTTCATGAAGTTCATTCTTATGTAAGTTCCATGCTTCCTGAAGTTTATTTGCAGAAAAAGTTTCCAGAAGACTGTTGGGTTTGTCTGTGATGGTGCCACCCATAAGGCTTTATGGAAATATGCTTATGAATACATAACATAACTAGAATATGTTTTACGCTACATATGCCATGTAACTTATCTCTGTAAAAGTCATGATCTACTGAATCTATTAATCCTATTTGTAGGCATGTATCATTTTTGTATTTGATGTTATGAATATCAGCTGCCTACTTGTTTGATTCTAAGTAGGCTGTAGAGAAGCAGTTGGTCAGGTTTCTGAGAAAAGACTATTCTCAGTAAGTGCCCAATCAAGAAACACATAAGCCAACAATGAACTTAGATACACCAATCCACATCTGGGCTTTCCCAGGAATGTGGCTTGGCTGGTAAGGAACTCATTCAGCATGGACATGTGACTTGTCCAGATGACTTCAAAACTCCATTTTGTAGCTGGACTTTGCATAGGAGAGGGGACGGGGTCTCCACCCACAAAAAAAAATCTATTTAAGCCCAAGTGAGACCCCTCCATTTTGTCTTCAGCTGGCTAAAGAGAGAGCCTCTCCACCCTCAAAGATACCTGAAAGAAACTGGAACAAAGGACAGTGACTGCAAGGGGTGTGAGTAATTGCTGGACCCAGACTAAAAGGAGATTAGTTTGTAAAAGGAAGTATTCTGGAACTGGTGAGGATTTTATCTGTATTCAGTTGGATTAGACATAGACTGGTGTGTTTTATTTTATTTTACTTGGTAATTCACTTTGTTCTGTTTGTTACTACTTAGAACCACTTAAATCCTACTTTTTGTATTTAATAATCACTTTTACTTATTAATTAACCCACAGTATGTATTAATACCGGGGGCGGGGAGGGGACAGCTGTGAATCTCTCTCTATCAGTGTTACAGAGGGCAAACAATTTATGAGTTTATCCTGTATAAGCTTTATACAGGGTAAAACAGATTTATTTGGGTTTAGACCCCATTGGGAGTTGGACATCTGAGTGTTAGAGATAAGAACACTTCTGTAAGCTGCTTTCAGTTAGGTCTGCAGCTTTGGAGCAAGTAATTCAGACCCTGGGTCTGTGTTGGAGCAGATGGGCATGCCTGGCTCAGCCAGACAGGGTGCTGGGGTCCTGAGCTGGCAGGGAAATCTGGGGCAGAAGTAGTCTTGGCACATCTGTTGGCAGCTCCCAAGGGGGTTTCTGTGATCCAACCTGTCACATTGCCTACATAGCAAAGTAGGGGAATAACCCAAGATGTGAATTGAAACTGATATAAACTCCCATGTGGACACTCTTATTCTGGAATAAGCGTGCCTTTATCTATTTTTGCTTACAGCACTTTGGAAGGAGTTTACGCTTAATTGAAAAAGGCCACTCTTACAGTGTGCATATGAGGAGTTAAACTAATATAACTGTGATGCTGACAGACCAGGGGCCAGCTCATGCCAAGGCCTGTAGGCTTCACTGAACACTGACGAAAGCAGAGCTGGAAACCAATCTGGCTCGCCTGTGTGTTAGTACTGTTAAGAGAGACAGAGTGATAAGAATGTGCTTAGACTTAATGGAATGCGTGTAGGATGCTGCATGTGATAATCTTACTTGTAATATCTGTATCCCATGGTATAAAGTAATATTTCAGTGTTTGTGCTGTAGCTATAAAAGTGTTTGATAAAACTGTAACACCCCCCTCCCCACAGTCAGAAAAGAAGCATTACTAAGTGTGAAATGCTAGTACACCATAAGAGGTGTCATCATCTCCCCAACACAAGAAGGCCTCTAGACACCAGACAAGCCATTGTGGAACATTGGTGGAGCAAAGACTTTGTTAACTGCTTTCCCCACATACATGAAGAGGATAGTGCACAAGTCCTCATCCCATCACAGTTTGAACTTTAGGGGAAGGGAATGAAAATGCCTGACAGGAGGAAAATCATCATCACTGTGCTGCTTGGAATTCAGAGAGGGCAATATTCTAAGAGGGAGAAAAGCTGTTTTCTCTAGCCAGCGAATAGGAGAAGAGGCAATGGGTTCAAACTGCAGCCCAGCAGATTTAGATTAAACCCTACTTGTTCTGGCTTGCTGGTCCTAAAAGCAGCTTAAAATCACGTTTTCAACCAGTTCAGCAAACATGCTAGGAAACCCCATGTGGTCAGGGTTTTAGCCAGCCAACGGGATCACTTTAGAGTGATGGGACGTGATCCCTCCCACCTCCAGACCAAGCAAAAATGTCCCCACCTAACATCTTTAGGAAGGCAAGAGACAGAATCCAGATGTAGTGGAAGAGATCATCTGCTGAGCCTCTTAGAGGCCCTCTCTCAACGCCCAGCTTCTACAGGGGCAATAGGGCCCCTGAAGGGCTGTCTACATTATAGTAGTCTGCCGGGGCTGCTCTCTGGGTGCCAGCGACTCCTCTCTCTCTCTCTCTCTTACCCACACAGCATATGAGCCAATGGTGCCAAGAGTCAAGATCTTGGCAGACTCCCCTGCACTCCGCCATACAGGCACAGGGTCACACCACCATTGTCCTGGCCGCCTCTCCTTCTGGACAGAGGGATGGTCAGGCCAAATTTGCATGGTATTGCGACCCCACATGCCAGGTTGCAATGCCACTCACTGAAATTTGGTCTGGCTGCCCCCTCCCACTGTCTGTACAGAGAGGCGTCTGGATGAAATTCCAGTGCATTGTGACCACACAGCCAGAGTGATGCTCTGGACACCCCTGGCAGCAGCCATACTTATTTAGTACAGGCCCACTCCTTAACTGCGGTTGGGCCACTGCCCCCCATGGAACTTTAAGCCTGTGCAAAGACCTTGCGGGAGGGGGAGAGAAGGGTTTACTCCTTCCCCCACTAACTGTGTTTGCCCTCCTTGCCATATTCCATTGGATGAACTCAAAGCACTTTCCAACTGATAAAGTAGGTGTTCTCTACATTTGCACCGGGAAGACCTGAGGCATGGGGGGGGGGGAGCTAATGTGACTTTGCAAAGGGCAGACAAGAATTAAACAGCAGAGGTTGGAACAGAACCCAGATCCCTTGATGTCAAGTCCTGTGCTTTGACCATTAAAATATGCTCACCTGAAATCAAATCCTCATCTCTACAGCAGCTGTGCATAGCACCAACCATGCAACTAGGGCACACGAGACCAAAAAACGTTGTCCTACAAGTCAAGTATACAGAAAAGGACACAAATGTGTTGAAGATGGAATGGAAGAGAAGAAAAAGCAAGGAAATGTACTAAATATTTATGCTTTATTTTAATCAACAAAATAAAAGAAAGGTTTTGATTAATAAAAAGATAAAACTTCACTGACATCCTTTCAAGTGTCGGAATCTGAAAAATAAAACTGTAGCAGCACACATTGCCATATAGCAAAGGTGTTACCTATTTAGAAGGAGTTGGAACAGCTGTGCACTCAGCTGATGGAAACCAGGTGAGCTGTATAGGGGATACATTCCCTAAAGGGAAGGGCAATGTCCACTCTGCTCGGTGAGCACTCCTTGCCCAGGGTACTTCACCCACATGCCAGCTGAGGAAGTGAAGTGCCATAATGGCAGTTGCAGAGGGATAAAAAAGGAGGGAAAACCTAAGACTGGACAGTAACAGAATATGGTAAAATATTCGTGAGTAATATGGCAAGAAAAATGAGACATTTAGGCAAGATGACGTAATTTGCAAAATCAGAAATAATTCCTGTTTCTCACTCTCCTAGCTCCCATAAATACCAAGGAGCAGCTCTGAGGATACACTCCTTTGAGGGAAGTGATCTTAAATGCTGTTTCCTATCTAACCTCACTCTGTTATATTCACACACAAGTCAAAGCTATTTCCTTCCAGTCCTCAAACTTTTTTTTATGTTATTTCTTAAAGGTGACCCGTGAAAGAGAAATATATAGGCTTAGGTTCTTTTTGCTTCTTTATGATGGCAAAAAGACGACCTGAGAGGTTTTTTCTTTTTTTTTCTTGCTTGTTTTGCATGTTAGAAATTCAGGTCTTCGCTGCACTGAAAGGCTCCATGATGACTGGGAAACTAATACATAATGACATCACTGGAATCAAGAGAGTGGAAGCTAAGCGCTTGGCAAATGAAGGGATTTTTAGTCAAGAGTGTTCTTAAAAAACCCTAGCTTTTGGTTGCTTTTTGTTACGATGTGATGTTAAGGACTAATTTTCCTGTCAGGAATGTATGCCTTTGTTAAAGATGCTGCACTCTCAGCTCTTATACACTGATTGAACAATCTACATGCCGCAAAAAATTCAGGCGCTCTCCAGGAAAGCCCAGACGTGACATTTCTGATATTTCTAAGGTTTAAAAATAAATAAATAAAAATACGCCCAAGGAGAAGGGGGGAGAAACCTTTAAAAAAAAAGAGAGTCTTTGAGGTCTTATTTATCCATCAAAACAAATCTAATTTTAAAAATAAAATCCTTCGCAGGTCACCTTTGACACATGAGAGAAAGGTCAGCTTTACAGACCACAAAAGCCTGTTGTTACAGCCATTACAAACTCTCGGTTGATATCTGGTATTAACATGCCTGAGCTAAAACAATAGGCTGAGTGATTCTTTTCATGATTATCTTTAAAAATACAACGACTGAAGTGCCTTCCATGGCTTTTGAGATCAATTGTATCGTAGAAACAATCCAGTCCTATACCACTTGGTTTTGGATTAGCACTCATTTCAAGCAGTGTTCGGTATTGATACGTAGTGATATTTAGTAGAATGATAAAAATATGAAAGTTACTTACTGTAACTGGATGTGTGAGGTTTCGATCTGTATGCCACACACAAGGGAGGGTTTGCATGTGCACCATGCATCTGAGACTAGAGATTCTAACAAGCAGCGTCCATTGGCCCGCACACATGCTCCTGAGCGAGGGCCTAAGAGGCAGTGCACGTTGATGGTCCCTCAGTACCTCTTACCATGAATCTAACCAGATCCGAAGCAGAAGGGACAGAGACCAGGTAGTGGAATACAGACAGGGAGCACATATGTCGAAGAACTTCCATTCACAGTAAGTAACCTCCAGTTCTTTTTCAAGTGCTGGTGCCAATGTGTATTTCACGTGCAAGTGATTAGTAAGCAGTGCTCAGACTGGAGGTGGAGACAAGTGTGATGAAGTGGGATTGTTTTTAATGTTTCCTCTGAATACTGTGTGGGTGCCTCAGTTTCCCCTATGCATTTCCTAAATTTCCCATGTGCATAAATGGCCGACACTCTGTATCCTGGCAACAAATGGCCAGGGCCCTTCCCCTCTGCAAGGGAATAGCTAAAGGTGAACAAAGAGATCAGGTGACCTCCTGGCCCAGAAAAGAGACAAAGCCCAGAAAGGAGGAGCTGGAGAGGGTTTCTGTTGGGGGCTGGCTGGGGACGGGAAGTGAGGGCAGATGGGGTTGTCTGGCTCGCTGGGCCCCAGAATGGACTCGACTGAGGGGTCCGGTTCTCTGTACCTATAAGCTCTGTTTTAAACCATGTTCCTGTCATCTAATAAACCTCTGTTTTACTGGCTTGCTAAGAGTCACGTCTGACTGCAAAGTAGGGTGTGCAGGACCATCTGGCTTCCCCAGGACCCCGCCTGGGCAGACTTGCTATGGGAAGCACATAGAGGGGCATATGCTGAATGCTCCAAGGAGAGACCCAGGAGATGAAGTCGTGTGAGCTTCTTGCCCTGCAGACAGTCTGCTCCAAGGGAGATGAGGCTCCCCAAAGTCCTGACTGGCTTTGTGGGGAACAGTTCCAGAGCATCGCCCAGGGATTCTGTGACAACGAGGAAGTCAGCAGCTAAGCAACACCACTGCTGCATCCATAGCACAAGTCACTCCAGAGAACACCAGCACTTCCAACTACACAGAACCCTAAACATTCAAACCATGGCAACGCACAGTGAAGGCGCGGATTCTAGATCTGGGTGGGTTGCCAACTTCAAGATGTGTCGGGACCATTCTGCACTTCCTGTGCTGCTAAATGAGAGGGGAGTCGCGACCTAAGAAATAAGGCTTTTGATAGCATTCACAGAACCAGCCTATGGCATATTCTGCAGGCATTTGGAATCCCTCTCCATAAAATCAACATCATCAAAAGCTTCTATTCCAACTTTACATGTAGTGCTGATCACAGAGTGAGCTCAGTTTTGAAGTCAAAACAGAAGTACATCAGGGGTGTGTCATGTCTGCAATCCTCTTCAGCATTGCCATCAACTGGATAATGTGGTGTACAACAGAAGACATGTCAAGAGGCATTAAATGGACACTCTTCTCATCCCTTGAAGACCTGGACTTCGCAGATGATCTCACTCTCCTATCACATACACAACCCCATATACATGAAAAAACAACTCGACTAAACACATTCAGCCAGCAAATTGGATTGAAAATCAACCACATTAAGACAGATATCATGACCCTTAATATTGCCTCACCATCACCACTGTGATAGAGGATCATGTTCTTACCAATGTAGAAACATTCACATACTTGGGCAGCACCATCAGCCAGGACACCTGGAACAGAATCAATAAAGCAAAGAACACCTTCAGGAGCTTAAATACAGTCTGGAGATCACCAAAATACAACACCAAAACCAAGCTCAGGATTTATCAGAGCTGCATACTTTAAACACTACTTTATAGTGCAGAATGCTGGGGAATGAGTAAGTACATGTCCAAACTGCTTTCATTCCATACAATCTCCATATCTTTTGGCCTAGAACAATCTCAGACCAAGACCTATTCACACAGAAGATTCCACCAAGAAGATATGAGCACCATCATTACCAGGAGGTGTTGGAGATGGATTGGCAACATGCTTCAGATGGAAACTGATTCCATCACCAGAATAGCATTAAGATAGACAACTGAAGGCAAGCGAAAATGAGGCTGCCTGAAAACAAGGCAAAGAGATGTTGAAGTGGAGCTGAAAAACCTGGGGCACAGCTGGGGAACTATTGGAAGACTTGCCAGAAACAAACAGGAGTGGAGGAGCTTCATCAGTGCCCTAAACATCAGAGATGTAATGGGAACATGACGATGACTGAAGGTATTGAGCGCAACTTTGCCTTGCCATATCATCCTCCTTCCTTCACCATCACTCCAAACCATTTCCAACACTGAGTCAATGTTTACATGTATCATTTGTCATCATTTGATATCTTTCAAGTTAGCCAATGGAATTGTGATAAGGTGTGACAAAGCTTCTGATTGGTTGACTGCAATTTAAAATTTGCAAAGCAGACATGCATTGGGCCTACCCCACGTAACAGCTGCCAAGACTTGGATTCCTACTAACAACAATACTAGCAGTAATACTGTGACTTCCCTTCTGGCATGGATTATAGGAAAGTCATGGGTGACACTAATTAAATCTCCCCCTTATGTAGCTCAGAGCTCCAGGGGCAGAGGGGACTTTCTCTCCTATCCATCCCTCCTTCTTGTGTGGAAGAGCTCAGCATGCTGGGAGACATCTCCTCCTGTCCTGGGGCCTGATTCAAAGCCCAGAGTCAACACAATTATGGCTAAGGAGTTCAAGGCATTTTGGATCAGGCTACTAACAAGGAGCTCCAGGAAAGAGAATCTACCTTCTCCCCTCCTCCAATCATCAATCATCTCCATTTGAGGATTAATGAAGGTAGTAAGGGATGTGGCATGCTATGTAAGAGCGAAGTATTGTCATTATTCTAGCACAATCACTCTGTTCTGCATCGATTCATCCTGGGGTTTAATCACTGAAACGCAAACACCAGATAGTACCAAAATAATAATACTACACCTGGCACTGCTCTAGTCATATGCATCTTCAGCTGATGAACCTCCATGTCTTTGGGCGGGGGAGGGCAGTGAGTAAATATTATTGCCATTTCACAGCTGGGAGAACTGACACAGAGAAGCTAATTCTCTAGTTCAAAGCTATGCAGTGAGTCAATGCTGCAGAGGCAGGAATTTCTGTGCTCCCTCACCATGACTCCAAGGAAGATTGTCTCAGAGCTCTGCATAATTTTATTTTCTATTTTGTTTTAAAACATGAGTAAAATGTATCTAATTAGCCTCATAAGTCTGTTACTGGTTCAGAGTTTATTACAGTAAAACAGATATCACTGTGAGCAGAGAAATCAGCTTCTCTCTTTAGTCAACAGCTGTGCCACTGGCATGTGTTCTCTTCTACACTATATACCCAAACTGGTGATGCTGCTCTCGGAAAGCAGTCTGCTCCCTGCACAGGCAACTAATTGGAAAAGAGGCAAAAGGGCACTTTATAGATGTATCTTTTTGTCTTAGGAAAATTATTCAAGTTTGACAACGTGGGCAGTTGTTTCTGGGAAGGAAGGAACAAACATTGACAAAATTCCCATTGGCCTAACAAGAATAAACATCTGTTGATGCAGTAAGTGGCTTACTGGACATGACACTGGGCTCAGTGTCTGTATTCCTTGCAAATACACATGGCCTAATATACCCTGGTGTAATTGCATTCAAGTCACTGGAATTCCACCAAGTATGAATTTGACCCAACTATCATTGCTAATGATAAGCTAAAGGAACAGCCATTAGCAAGGCTGATGTCACTGCCTTCTCTTCAGTTACCAGATATATCGAAGAATTAAAAATGTATTTGGCTAGGATTCAACATGACTTCAGTTTTCTAAGATGCAGTTGGCTTGGTACCACATAGTCTTCTGTTAAATCATACCCATTAGGCAGTGACCGCATCGGGCATTCTGAGATTTTGAAAGGATAAGATTTTTTTCTGAAATGATTATTTTTTAAGACCATAGAAATCTATCTTGCCGTTATCCTTACTAAAGGAGAACTGTGCAACTTTGCCAACCCTGCACATTAGAAGTGAATGAAAGGCACAGTAACGGTGACTGCAAGCTTAAATTAAGCAAGTGGCATTTACTTTCTTAAAATGAACAAAAGCAAGTTCTTTTAACTGATCAATTATTCCCCATTTTATCTCTATAATCTTGCTGCCTTTGCACGTCTGGGTGTGCCAACTCTTATTCTTTAAATTAAACGCAATTACCTGTTCTCCAGAAGAAAGAAAACACCGAGCTAGATTTAAAAAGATGAAGGGGTTGCATAAGAAACATTTCAGAGGCAAGCTTTATGTTATGTCAATGATGGGTTTCCCCTCCAATAATACTGGCTGTAAACATATTTGTTTCAAAATGCACTCACTGCTCCTGTGCTTTATCTGAGCTGCACACACTGGCACAGATGCAGTGCATTGTATTTTGGGCCATCATAGGAGACTAAAACAAGACATATTCCCCAGTCAATGATCATAACATATTCAGCCTCTGCCAATCATAAAGGAATAACAAATGTTGTTTATGAGAATAGATGCTTCTCTGGGCTGCCACATGCAACAGTGTCTCTTGCAGGCTAGCCAAGAAGCAGACAAAAACATATTCTTTAATAAATTCCATGTTAGAATGGATCTTTGTGAAAGCAGAGGCTTGTTGTGTTTTAAAAGTCTATTGCTTTTCCAAAAGTACCAGTTCCTCAGAGATGTAGGGTATGTCCACACTGCAGTAAAACACCCACAGCTGACCTGGGTCAGTTGACTTGAGCTCGGGCTGCTGGGATATAAAACTGCAGTGTAGATGTCTGGGCTTGGCTGGAGCCAGGGCTTTGGGCCCCCATGAGTGGGTGGGTCCCAAAGCCTGGGCTGCAGCCCGAGTTCAGATGCCTAACTGTGACTGTATAGCCCCTCAGTCCAAGACCTGGGTCAGGTGATCTGGGCCAGCCACAGGTATGTCATTGCAGTTTAGACATACTCCTTGTATATACATCAGAGGTCTTGGGTTCGGATTCTAGTTCTGAATTTTTAACCCTTTGTCTGGTATGTTTCCCATTAGGCAGAGTTCTCCTTTGGGGCACTCCACTCATCTAGGGCAGGCTTTACCACTGTACCGAAGATCTCACTAGGCCATTGATAACCCTCCACTGTCTCCCAAGCCAACGCAGGCAGTAAGAAAGCATTACCAATAATGACAAGACAAATATCAACCAGAGAGACTGGCACTTTCATGTCCTTACATTCACCTTAGCAGATGGGCTGCAAAGCAGAAGATTTAAAGAAGGAATGATGCAGATCTGAGGAACTGCCGGCACTTCCAAGGGTCTGTAGTCCTGTGATCCTGAGACTCCCCAGTTCAGTTCTGCATGGCTCCGAAATCCGGTAAATATGTCAGCTAGCTGCTTCTGTTACTTAGAGCCTGGCTGCTCCCTTTCTGCTCAGCACTGAATGGGCTCTGATCCCGCTTCTGCCTTCCCCTTCCAAGCAGGAGCAGTAGGAGGTGAAGCCCCCACAGCACATGAAGCCAACAGTCATGTACAAGTTCCTCCAAGACTCAACACCTCTTCTCCATTCAGCTGGCAGCTGGAGAACTGCAGCTCCGACCCAAGCCTTACAAAAATCTTGGCCAAGTGCTCCAGCAAAAAGAGGGGCATCAGTACCTCATACTCCTATGGGGGGGGAGTTCTCTTTTCCCCACCTTATTTTTAAGTAAAACATCCTTTTCTCACTTTTTCCTCACTATGCCATGAGAATTACTATGGCCTTCCTGCGTGGCAAGATGTTATTTGGGTGCTATCTGATTCATGGCCCATCATACAGGGAGGATAAGAGGCTCATGTACTCAGACAAGGGGCAGTGAATTTGTTCCTTTAATTGATTTCCTTAATCTTGTCAATTATCTGTTTAAAAAATAATATTTCCAGTGTGTTGTATGTATCAAACATCACCATTAACTTGTAGAGCTGGGTAATAAAAATCAGGTCTAGAGAGCTGCTGATCATGTCTGAAGCAATTCAGTACAATTTTGTGGAAAGGTTAAATAAATTCTACCGGATGCTTGATTTAATTCTGTAGCAGTGGTAATGAGGCCGCCTTGCTGTCTGTAATTCTACATTATTATTTAACGAATGCACTGGCAAGGCTATCTATAAATATTCCTATTTTCCATAATTTTGTGACTTTCATAGCCAAACCCATTAAACAGCTTGATTTTTTTTTCAGATGACTCTGTGGAAATATTATTAAGGGTCTGGCATTTGTTTTTGTGAGGTGAGGTAGATGACACACAAACTGCCAAGCACTAGGAGAGGAAACCTAGAATTGAGTGACACACCACTCATCATTTGTCACTACTGCAGCCCTTGCAGTCAGTATCGCAAGCTTTTAGATCCACCACACTGAAGACTGCATCTTCACCTAACAGAGTAACTGACAGTAGCAGTAGTAGGTTGTCACCATCTACGTGGATGAGCACTAGAGGGGAATGGGACACTGTCGGTGGGTTTCACAGCTATTTGCTGACAGCAGAGGAGACACAGGATTCTGTTCCATTCCAGAATCCATTCTATTCTAGTGGGCACAGACTCTTCTGCCTGCTCCCTTATGCCTTGTCCTCTCCAACCAGTCCCTTTCCTGCCTCTTCCCCACCCTGGCTCCTCATTCCAGCCCCATTCTCCTCACCTAGCCCGGCCCAATCTCTGCTCCTCAAGGCTTCTAATACCAATTCTAATCTTTTTGCTCCGCAAGTCCTAGTGTCACCCCTCTGAACTCCCTGTCCCAATCTCTCCCACCCCTGCTTGCTTCCCCAGCCAAACCCAGGGTCTCCCCACCTCCTCATGCAGTCGCAGTCTCCCATTCCTTCTCCCTCGCCACCTACCAGTCCCACTCTCCTTGCCCACTCAGTTTCACTCTCCACCAGCTCCCAGTCTCCCCCTCCATCTGTTTCTCCTCTACCCCCTACTGCCAGCCTCCACTCTCAGTCTCCCCTCTCCAGGATTCTTGTCCCCATCTTCTGCCCTGACTACTAGATCCAACTCTAGTCCCCTCAAATAGGTCCCCCCAGGCACTGCCTGGGCCCGCAGGGAGGCAACTGATATCACAGTTCAGTTCCCAGCCCAGCCCAGAGCTGAAACTGTAGGAAAAGTTCTGCTCAGCCCTGGGCTGGAGCATGTCCACTATGGACTGAACAATCAGAAAATGCAGCTATGAAGTTCTAGCAAGTCTACTGAGTATGTGCGAACTGCACTTTGTCCAACGTTTAAAACTTGGCTAAATTTTGTCTGAATTTCAAAGGGACAGCAAAAGACATAGGACGAAAAGGCCACTCTCTCCCACCCAATCCCCATGTTAAATTTCAAATGTCCAAGGTTTAAAACTTGGCTAAATTTGGTCTGAATTTCAAAGGGACAGCAAAAGACATAGGACAAAAAGGCCACTCTCTCCCACCCAACCCCCATGTTAAATTTCAAATGTCTGGTCAAACACATGTGGATGCTAGAGCTTCCAACAGAAAAGGTCACCAGATTTTTTTTGTTTGCTTGTTTTTTAACCTGGGCAAAACTGATTTTTCATTAACTTTGTTTTCAAAAACAGATTAAATTTTTTTTGGCTGAAATGAGAGAAAAAAAATTAATGCATCCTAAGGCAGATAACCAGAATGGAAAACTTCAGCCTGAGCTATTAATGTTTGGCAAAATTATAAGCAAATGAAAAGAGGATTTTATAATGAGCTGTGCTGGACAACCTTAACAATAGGGTATGCTATCAGTGTCGCCTATACTAACGGTTACTTACCCTCATAGAGCTGATCCTGAAAGACGTGAGCCTATACTTTAAACGCATTTCCAAGTCTTGACAAAATTGGGACCTTATAAAGTTAAATGCATGTTTGCAGCCCCCTCCTTTCTTCCCACTACCCCTTCAATAAAAAGCATGCTCCTACACTGTGACTGCACAGGTTTTGTTTCCTCCTAAAGCAATTTTAAAAGGTCTCAATCATTCTTATCAGTCTGTGAAAGCAGATGCCATTACAATAGAGGCAACCTCACTTAAGATGTCATTTCCAAATGGACAGAGATGGAGAGGGTTTATTGTTATCAATCAGTCCATAATGTGCTATAAAAGCATTTATTCAGCTTAGTTCCATGTTTTGTAGCTATGAAAGAATTATCATGGGAAGCAATTGGATCACCCTTACTAGTGCGAATATGTAAATACAATGTTAAGTGGCAGAAGTGTTTTGTTCCTTGAAGGCACAGAATATGACAAGTCATTGACTGCCCTTACTTCATACACAGAACTCCCACCGCTGTCAGTGGGGTCCCGAACACAGAATGACTCAGTATATGCCCTGAGAGCCTTTACTTGAGTAAGAAATTTAAATGACAGATAGACCCATGGAATAAAAATCTCACTGCTTTTAAAACTGGTCAATGCAAGAATATTTGTGTCTGTTTTAAAAACATTTTTTTCCTCTCTGCCCCCTGAAATCAAAAGAGAGTTGCTGCCCAACACCGTGTTTTGGCTGTGGAAATGATGAAAACCTCTTTGAAAACTGCAAAATTAAACTTTGAGGCAAATGAATGATTTTGCCTGAGATGGAATTCTGCTGTTCACTGGCAGATTTGGCTCATTTTCACCCTGGATCAAAATATGCTAAGACTTATCAGTTCTTAAACTGATTGAGAAAAAGTTATTTCCCTCAATGAGAAAAAGAAGCAAACAATAAAGGAATTCCGTATTTAAGAAATTTTGAAGCTTCATCTAAAGATTTAACTTTAATCAAGAATAGTTTCCTTTTCAGACAAAGGGAATTAAGTAACCTGTACTACAAACTAGAAGAGGGAATGATTTCCAATAAGATAAACCCTTCTATAGCAAAGACTGAGAGCCAATCAATTAGACCTTGGCAGGGAGCTACTGAAGTGGTAAGAAAGATTTGTTTTCTGAGAGGAAAGAACAGATGTGTCCACAGCAGAGTTCTATAGGGAAGTATAGCACATGCCAACAGTAAGATGTGTATGTAAAATGTGTAAATCAACAAGCCAGTGTGTATTTAAGAAAGCCATGCCAAGTCCACGTGCTTGTACATAACCACCTTATTCCGTAAAATCAAATCAAGGAATAATTGTACATTCAAAAATCTTCCTGGGATACATAACTTGAAGCGTTATGAGGATGGCTGAATCTGAGGTAACTGACTGTACGCAGTGTACAGCCCCGTAGGAAATATGGACTGTAAATCCTAACCATCCAAAGCAATTTTTAAACGTTAGACAGGATGTTTGTCAATTCATAGTAAGGGTGAGCTGTGTGATCTACATTAGCATGAACAGCTCAGAAATCTGTCGCACTGTGAGGGCTGAAATTTGGCTCCTATATCCATACAAATATAGCTTGTCTAGAGAATCTAAATCAATCATATGGTGGTTAAAAAACCATAATATTCCTGCCAAGGGATATTATCATTTGTCAGTACTTTAGATGAGAAAGTTGTGTGTGGAAAGTACAGAACAACCCACAGACTTAACAGGTCAGGCCAATATGATGAAATTGTTCAACTGCTAAAAATTATTTCCAAAATAGGTTCAACATGTTTGTTACCTTTTGATCACCTTTAGGTAAATAGAGTGGTAATGCTAGAAATTACTGACCACCAAGCCTACAGGCTGAAGACAGTGATATCACAATGTGAAGGGATGAGTAAACATTTCTGATTTCTGAAATATCCAAATCAAATCAATCCATCCCCAGAAAGCCTTGGCTTTTACTCACATAAGAACAACCATACTGGATCAGACCAAAGGTCCATCTAGCCCAGTATCCTGTCTTCCGACAGTGGCCAATGCCAGGTGCCCCAGAGGGAATGGACAGAAGAGGGAATCATTGAGTGATCCATCTCGTTGCTCATTCCCTGCTTCTGGCAAACAGAGGCTAGGGACATCACCCCTGTCCACTCAAGCACTCTCTTACTTTGAGCCTCTTATTGGATGGAGACAGAGGAACTTACTTTCTCCACTACCTCTTCTACCATCATCTTCAGAGAATTGTAGGCTAGCCCCATCCCATGTTCTGGAATCTCTCATTCTGATCCTTAGACTTCTTTTTCAACTACCCCTCCAAAAGGTCCTACTAGGACCAGCTCCAAAGGGCCAGGAGAACTGTATTCCACCCTCCATCCTATGAGAAATAAGCTTGGGCCCACTTTTGGACACTGGGCTTTCAACTCAGGAATTAAGGGATGCCCCAGGATAGGGAAATGGCTGGTCTGTACAGCTATTTTCAACAGCAGAGCAGGAAACAGGCAAACAGAACAAATATTAGTTGAAAGCATCTGGCAATATTTGGTGTGCCTAATGCAGCCAGTATTCATGCTACTGTGGCAGTAAATCAATTTACCTAGCTACAGTTATTCAATACATCACCAAGTCGGTAAAAATCCTGTGGAAAATACCTTATGATGTGATAGGAATTTCATTTGCATTAAGATGCTATGTCTCTGAACAAGAAGTAATAACATGAAGGAGAACTGGTTGACAGTTTATTTTCCATAAAGCCTTTGACAAAGTCCCACACAAGAGTGTATTAAGGAAAATGATTGTGGATTAGAAACATGCTAAAGAGACTGTTCACAGGGGAAATGAATAAGAGGGGACATGACAGAAGTACATAAAACACTGAATTGTATACAAGGTAGATCAGGCACTCCCATTTACCCTTCCTTTTAGGAGAAGAACCAGGAGATACTCACTCAAACCAAAAGACACCACATTTAAAAAGTGATCTTTTTCACACAATGCATAAGCAACCCTTGGAACTCACTGTCACAGGATATTGCGGCAACAATTTAGTAGGATTCAAAGTTGGATTAGACAGTTCTGTGGCTAATGCACCCCATCCACAGTTACATTTGGTAGGATACATTTTTTGTTTTTAAAGACAGGATATAAGCCCTCACACTTCCAAAGCACAAGCCAGTCACTAAGCGGGAATCTTCTTTCCTAACTGCCATCAATTGACCTGTTGTGCCATAATTCTCCACTTAGGGGATTCTCCTAACTTCCTTTTAAGGACTTGTTTCTGGCCACTGAGAGAGACAGGATAATGGACTAGATGGACCACTTATCTGATACAGTAAGGCAATTCCTACATTCTGAGAGTACATTAAAAAGAATCCATTAGTCCCTCATTGAAGCAGTGAACGGGCAATTTGTTTATCAGACTTTGCACTACTGTGACTGATTAACAATTAACATATACAAGAGAAACGAAATACCACACCAGAACAGGGAAGATGTTTGTGGTACCAAGCTGACATCTCAGGATCTTTAATTTTCTAGACATAGTGAGAAACGAAATATTAATCATTCTACATCATTCATGTAGTAGGCAATATTTTAGCACCAAATTCTCTTTTTAAAGATATACTTACATTTCAGTGACATAACAGAGGTTTTACTGGGATTTCCCCCCGCCCTAGGAATAAATTTTCCAGTTATGATTCATCACTGAGATGACAACTTACAGTTATACTGGCACATCCATCACATTGTATTCAATGCATCATGAGGTGACACTAACAGTACAAAATCCCAATGCCTCATCACACCCCGGAAGAAATGGAGCCCGATTCTGAATTCCTTTCTTGAGCAAAACTCCCAGTGATGGACCCAGAGTTCTTAATAAAACCTCTATTGCAATTTCAACACCTTGTTATTTTAAGAGTTATTAAAGCTAAAAATATTTACATAATGGTGATGATTAAACCTAGCTGGGGCCTATAGGAAGAAGGAAATAACCACTGTTTAAACGTGTCCACCTTTTAACTCCATCTCCTCTGTAAAAAGCAAAGTGTATCCAATCTCCAGTGGCATTAACATGTGATCAGTGTCTGTAGTTTTTTTAAGCTTTAAAAATATAAATCAATAGCAAACAAATCTGACTGCACTTCATGCTCCTGTATTACTCTCCTAAAACATACAGAATTGTTCTGCTCCTGATCACAAAACTAACAGCACTGAATATACATCTGGTCACTGGCTTCTCACTCCTTTCACTTAGCATTTTATACTAGCACCCAAGACTACAATAACTGGGCCCTACTGCTCTCTCAACCAACTTCCTTTCTGTCTTGAAGAACAGCGGTGGTTTTATTACCATACTTCTGTTAAAAGAAAAATACCAGTTTTGTTAGAGTTGCAAGCTTCACATGTGACCTAACAGCCTCCCCCAAATCAAACTTCCACTTAGATTAGTGGAGGTTTGTTTTGACTTTAATGGAGTTGTGTCAATCTATAGATTAGAGGGTTAATCCACCACTGCTTCACTTTGGTTTGGTACCAGTGTAACACAGTTACACCAATATTACCTGGAATGCAGGCCCGATGACTATCAACCCCCTTACACTTCTGGGTGCAAACCAGATTCAGCCTTTTTCTCCGCAAACAACCAACCTACTGAGTGCTTTAAAACACACTCTCACCTACTCAGAAAAAAAAATTGAATTATTCCAAATAATTCCAATCTTAAATGTGTAAATAGTGTTTTTCACTATAATACAATTCTCTAGTTCATCCTTAGCTGTCATAACAACATGTGCACCTACAGGCAATCTATCTGAAGCCAGGTCTACACTACGAGATTAAATCGATTTTAGATATGCAATTTTAGCTACGAGAATAGCGTAGCTGAAATCGAATATCTAAAATCGATTTACTCACCCCTCTTCACCGCGCGGGATCGATCCGCGCGGCTCGCTGTGTCGAATCTGGAAGTTCGGTCGTCTAGCTGGAGTTCCGAAATCGATCTAAGCACGCTCTGGGATCGAGATATTGCGTCCAGACCAGACGCGATATTTCGATCCCCGAGCAATTGATTTTAACGTGCCGATCCGGCGCGTAGTCTAGACATGGCCTGAGTGTAGCGGGGTAGTCACCTGCTCCTGCCCTGAAGGGTTTAAAGACAGCCCTGGGAGAGGGCTGTGGCAGGGGAAAAGCTACTAGGCTGACTGGGGAAGCAGCCGCAGCTGGGCCATGCCCTAATCAGGTCTCAGCTGGCCCTATATAAGAGGCTGGGAGCCAGGAGCTCATCAGTCTCTCTCTGCTTTCAGGAAGAGAGAGAGAGAGAGGGACCTGGCTGCTGGGAAGCTCAATAATAATATACCTATCTCCTAGAAGAGGAGGTTACTCACCTCGTGCAGTAACTGACGTTCTTCGAGATGAGTGTCCCTGTGGGTGCTCCACTCTAGATGTCGGTGTGCCCCTGAACTGATCAAAGGTGCAGAGGCGCACTGACACCTAGAGTGGAGCACCCACAGGGACATCTCTTGAAGGAGAACTGGAAGGGACCTTGAAAAGTCATTGAGTCCAGCCCCCTGCCTTTGCTAGCAGGACCAAGTACTGATTTTTGCCCCAGATCCTTAAGTGGCCCCCTCAAGGATTGAACTCACAACCCTAGGTTTAGCAGGCCAATTCTCAAACCACTGAGCTATCCCTTCCCTAATAAAAAGAAAAAAAAAGTCAGCTTAAGGCCTCTTTACACTGGTGCAGTTGCAGGTCATTGGGACGCAGGCCAGCCCACTGGTCTGTTGATAGCCAATGGCTGGGGCACCAGGTTTGTCATGGAGGTAAAAATGCCACTGATACCGTGATTTTTCCATGGCTTTCTTTGCATCTGGGATTTCATAGGCTGAGGGGACCATCCAGGCCAGGGCCCAGCCATTTTTACCACCACAGCTCAGGGCAGATGATCTGTCGGCGCCATGGCAAAGAAGGGGGCAAGGCTGGGTGTCACGGGGAGAGGGCCATGTCCACAGGCCAGAACAAGGAGCCAGACCAGCTCCACTGGACAAGAGCCGCCATTGTGAGGTCAGTGTTGGATGGGCTTGCTCTGCAACACCCCCCACATCACCACCACCAGGCCTCCCGCCCCCAGGGACAGGACCTAACCTCTCCCGCCATGTCACACCCTCCCACTTCAAGTGGCTTTACAATCACTGCCTCTTGAAGCCGTGACTTTATTTGAGGAGCCATTCTCAGGGTAACTAGAGTGAGGCAGGGCTGAAGAAAGGCCAGAGGGGCAGGGGAGCTCCAGGCTGGCAACTCCCCAGGCTGCAGGCAGGGCCAGCTCCAGGGGTTTGGCCGCCCCAAGCATCCAAAAAAAAAAAAGAAAGAAAGCCACGGTCGCGATCTGCGGCAATCCAGCAGGAGGTCCTTCGCTCTGAGCGGGAGTGAGGGACCCTCTGCCAAATTGCCGCCGAATACGTGAAAGTGCCGGCCCTCTCCGGAGTTGCCGCCCCAAGCATCTGCTTGATAAGCTAGTGCCTGGAGCCGGCCCTGGCTGCAGGGCTTATCCACGACCCCATAGAGATACTGGGTTGCAGAGAGAGGCAGCAGGTCCAAAAACCCCTTGCCTGTGATGAGTGGCTTATACTGCAGCCTGCACCAGGGAGAGGGGGCTAGTTGGTGACTGGTAGGAGCCTATGACTGAGGCAAAGTGAGGATATTGGGTGGGGGTTTCCTGGAGAGGGGAGACCCTGAGATTGAGGCAGTACCCCAGATAATGGGGCACTGGAGTTTAGGGAGGGACATGGGGACCAAGCGACAGTGGGATACTGGCCTGCAGAGGGTGCTCCAAGGCTGGCAGAGCTAATTCCCGGAAGAGACCAGCAGGAGGTGCTGCAGGGGTGAGTCCACATGCTGACACTGAGCAATAAAATAACATTAACATTGTGGTACATTCTGCCACCCACCCTTTAAAAATGACAGATTAACTGATGTGCTTACATTTGACATCTGAAGGGAAATAAAATCAGTATTTCATATTTTGTTATGATGTAACATGAAGAAAAGTGGAAAGTGCCATTAATCACATAGCAAGTAAGGTATATGGCTTGAGAATATATAGTAAATAAACAGCAATGGAGTATTTCAGCTTGCACTTACGCTAATGGAGGATGTGATCATTTTAAATGGAAATTCACACTGCCAAAAACCTAAGACTGCACTTCAGGTTCATCTGCACTAAAAGAAGACATTTATATTATTTCACAGAAGCATCTTGCTTTAATTGTGCAGTAATACATTTTGCCATCACAGTTCCTGAACAGCATTCTGGTAAAAGGAACAAGCAGCAGAACTTGATTCTAAAAGCATCTAGAATTCTGAGTACATCAGCTTCATTATTGGAATCATCAAATGTAAACAAGTGAGACAGAACCGCAAGTGACCTATCAGCTCACCTACAAGAGCAAATTAATTACCCCTTCACATAAGTATCATTTTTATGTAGATAGTCTGGTTCATAATGAGGTCTTTACTATGCAAACATTTTTCAAGTAATTGTCATCTTAAGTAAACACATTTTAATTACTGTCACTTTTTTCATTATTCATTTTCAAGCCTACAATACCTGTCATAGGAAACTTCTCATGATTAAATGATTGTCATTTCCTGCTTTTTCTCATTTCAACATACTTCCCCCTTTATTCCACTGGCAAACTAATTAAAATAAGTAAAATATACAATAAGTTCACAGAGACTTTGATGGTGATGGTGGTGAAGTTGTCCACCCAAACAGGTTTTCAAGCTTTATATCTGTTCCTTAGAGTACTTTCACACAGCATTGTAACTGTACAGCTGTCGGCTGCAATTAGGGTGTTGTGAGGGTGTTGTTGCTAAAGTGACATTTGCTACAAGCACTGTCATTTTGAAGACTATCCAAGAAGCAAAATGGAAATCAATGTAATTGCAAGTTATCAGCCTTAAATTTTCATTCAATTATATGATACAGAATAGCAAATTGAGAATAATTTCAGTTTACCTAGCACAGAAGATAATGAACGGGTATTGAAATTACAATGTATAACTCCTTAATTTCAGATCTGTCTCTAACAGTCTTAAAGGTGAAATAATAAAAAATATGTGCAAGTCATTTGCTTATGGATGTTGAGAACTTTTGAACTTTCTCTCTCTACTGAAAAAAAATTCTGTGGAAAAAGAAAAAGTTATGTTCAAGGCACAACCCCAGCATCATGCAATGTTAATACTGAGATATCAAGGCCTTAAAGTCAGAACATTCCAAGAGTTGAGAATTCACCCACGATTCTTCTAATTCAGTCACAAAACAGATGCCAGCCTTCTTGTCATCTACTAACTGGCCACATGCACATGCTATAATTGATGTGATACACACAAATGCAACAATCCCCTCCACTTGAATCTGAGCCTGAAGGAACTCTCCTAGGAGAGTGGTCAGAGGAAGGACCAACTCCACAGGTTTGTCCTCCAGTCTTTTGTTACAGCTCTGTGGTGCTTGAGCTCAGCAAATTTTGTGGTAGGAGAGCGTAGAAGAGGAGACCAGCTGCTCTCAGTAACTTGTTCCCCTGCAGAGTCTACAGATTTCCATGCAGAAATGCCATCAAAGCCAATGATGCACGAAGGAATGCTGCCTCCTGCCAGACCTCCCTTATACACACACCCTTGCTAACTTTAATGTAGCTAGCCTAGGTAACAATAACAGTGAAGACATGGCGGCATGGACGTCAGCTCCAGCGAGCAATCCAAATACGTATCCAGAGTCCCCAGCAGATTCTATTCAGGCAGCTAGCACTTGCGGAAGTCTGCCATGACATCTTCAGTAGCATTGTTACTCCAGCTAGCTAGATCAGAGCAGGGTGGGGAAAAATCAATTATGTTGGGGGGAAAAATCAGATTTTTTAATTTAAATTAGATTTTTTATTCTCTTATTTAAATTATAAGCTTTTCTTTTAAAAATATATTTGTTTAAATTGAAATCTGAATTTAATACAAAATACATTAAGGCCTAAACTTATTACAATTTAGTTGTAAAGTGAAACATGTTTTGATGGATCCAAAACATTATAGGTTGCTTAGCTTAATAAAAATAAATGTTATATGCTTTATATATGTGTTTTATTAAATTCCAGTTAGCACCCTAATGCAGCCTGACATCAATCATGAGGAAAAAGTTAATTATCTAGTAAATAAGCAATATATCATTCACCATTTTCTAACATACTAAAAATATGCAATTAATAAGCACCTGAAAATATTAAGCTAGATAATTGCTTAAATAAATGTCCACAGTCATAGCGTACCCTCCTAATGAGGAAAAAGATGTGCCAAATCTAGTGTAAAGGCTATATGTAATTGTAAATCAATATGTTTTATTGGTTATATCAACCAATGGCAATGCATCTTTCTTAGGAAAACAACAAGTATAAGTGGAAATGTTGATTTAAATCAAAGCTTTCAACTTAGTGATTTAAAATGCCTTGATTTAAATCAATCCACCTTGGATTACAGCTAATTTAGGTAGGCATACCTGTGTTTCATTTATCAGGTAAACACACTCTCTGACTGCTGCAACACTCAGCCATACCGCCTTGGTGACGATGGCCAGAGAAGCACTGCAGAGAGAAAGCCCCCCTCGAAGGCTGGACACTTCCTAAGATACAGGGAGTGAGGAAAATGCTTCTCTCTTTTGTGAGACCTACAAGGGAAATGTGATTGAAATGCCACCAGGTGACATTCATGGAGTTTTCTGGGTCCCTTTCTCAGTCCCCATGGGCATTTCTGGCCCACAAAGTGCAATACATTAGAGTTTATACTGAACAAGGGGGAAAAGTATAAAAATAATATGATGGACCTGATCCAAACCCGGGCTGAAGTCATTGGAAGGATTTCCATAGGCTTTGATGGGCATTTGGATTTCCATAGATTTTGACAGGCATTAGATCAGGCCCTGAAAGCGTGTAATGTAACCCTGTTGCTGTTGTGGGACTATCTTTCATCTCTAGAACATCTTTACTCTTCTGGGATCAATTTCTGATCTTTAGCTTGTATTAATGCTAATTTTCTGCATTTCGTTTCCCAGCTCTTAGAAAGACAGACAGACACAAAGACAGACTCTGTACCTGTTCAGATGGTTGAGCTTGCTGGCTTTACTAGTAGAGCAAAGTTTGCCCTTTAAATGCAATTGCAATAGAAAGTGCCAACGGAAATGCACAAAACGTTCATTAGTTTTTAAAGGTTTGAATTTTAAATTAACTGATTTACTTGAGAAGTGGCTAAGAGTAAGGCCAGGTCTACACTGCGACTTTAAATCGGTTTAATGGCCGATATACCGATTTAACGCTGTACCCGTTCACACGACGTCATCATTAATATCGAGTTAAACGGCTCCTTAAATCGATTTCGGAACTCCTCCCAGACGAGAGGAGTAGCGCTAAATTCGAAAGTGATAACTCGGATTAGGGTTCGTGTGGACGGAAATCGACATTATTGGCCTCCTAGAGGTATCCCACAGTGCACCACTGACCGCTCTGGTCCGCAATCCGAACTCGGATGCGGAGTGCCGGTAAACAGGAAAAGCCCCGAGACCTTTAGAATGACATTTCCTGCTTTCACGTGTCCAGCTCTGATCAGCACGGGTGGCGATGCAGTTCAAATGCAAAAGTAGCTCCTGCATTGAACCTTACGGGAGATACTAGATCTGATCGCTGTATGGTGAGACAAATCTGTTTTATCAGAGCTCCATTAAAGAACAGGAAATGCCAAAGCGTTTGAAAAATAAACTCCAGGATACACAGTGGTGCGTGACAACCGTAACGGGAAGCCAGAGACTCAAACGGATGCTCATGGAGGGAGGGAGGGGGTAATGAGGACTACAGCTACCAGTCTCCACAGCAGTCTCTGAAAACTATTTGCATTCTTGGCTGAGCGCCCAATGTCTGTAGCTTAATACACGGTGTCTTGCGTGGTTCACGGAACAGCTCGTCAGTCTCTTCCCCCCCCCCACCACGTGAAAGAGAAGTAAAATAAATAATTCCTTGAGTACTGTAAATGTCACCCTCTGTGTACTGAATGCTGCTGGCAGAGAGTACGCGAGGTGTTGACAACGGTCAGGATACCGTTTGTGATCTCAGGGTCCATGATTGCTGTGCTATGGCGTTTGCTCAATGCACTCCGGGAAAAAGGCGCCAAAGGGTTGTCTGCTGCCTTCACAAAGGGAGGGGTGAGGCTGTACCCAGCACCACCCGGGGCAATGTTTTCTGCCCCATCAGGCACTGTGCTCTCAACACGGAAGTGGGAACTATGGGATAGCTGAGGAACAGCTACCCACAGTGCACCGCTCCTGAAATCGATGGTAGCTTTGGACCATGGACGCAAACAATCGATTTCGTGATCCCACTGTGGACGCGCCAAACCGATTTTATTAGATCTGTTTTGTAATATCGGTTTAAGCTAATTCGAAATAATCGTGCAGTGTAGACGTACCCTAAGACAAAGTCACCTGAGCAGTATTAAACCTGAGCAGTATTAAGTACAAAGAGCATCTTAGCTTTTGAACAATGAACTTCAGCTAGAGTTTTTATTTATGGTCCAATTTGATGGATGCCAATGAAAGAACTAATGAGGACAGGGATTTTTTTTTCCCCCATGGATCGGGGCAGGGTTTAATCATTCTTCTGAAAGCCTGTTTCTGGGGTCATCGATCCAGCCCACCTCACCCCACCCCGGTCAAACCTCCTAAAGTGAATTTTCTTGCTTTGTCTTTTTGGAAGGTGATGGTTTTTCCCGTTTTATCCTGTATGTTTTGATCACTGGATTGGTATGACATCCATGTCACCTCTAACCATGCACAGGTATGTGACAGCAGACAAAAATGTGGTTCTCAGGGAAATGGATGTTACAGTTTCTGCTCCAGGACAATATCTTTCTGCTATTAAAATGTTTTAAGTTTATGGAGAATGTAGAACCATACTTTGCAGTGACTCCTTCTAGGGCATGTATCTGAACCTGACTGTTAAGTATAGTGATGGAGGGTAGAATGAAGAGCAAGTACCCTTTCAAACCGTGAAAACACACTATTCTGTCCTCTCCAGAGGAGGCATGCCTCATTTGGGTTATAGGAGGAAGAGAGGAGCAAAATACACAGAGGTTCCTATTCTCCCTAATGTAACTGCACTGACTGAAAGGACATTACAGCAGAGATGAGGTGGCATCAGCAGAACATATATTGCATTCTTAGATCTCCTTGTGCACCATCAATGGCTATAACTATGGATACGATTTTTCCTTTTAGTTCTGACAATTTTCATCTGAAGAACAAGGATAAATAATTCCAAACTGCAGTGCACACAAGAGATAAATATATGGCCTTCATTAGTGTTAAACTGACCAGAAATATGAAGTGAAAGATTAATTTCATCTATATAATTATTAAAAAATTCAATTTTATATCTGTAAGTCAAGGAGTTTTCACATTTTCTCATTCTGACACATATATAGAAATGTCTGTTTGAAAGCCAGGTTTTGAAATTAGCATTTGTCTATTTTTTTGCCTATCAAATACAATCAAACTGGAGATGGCTGAAACTTTTATGGCTCGTCTGACAGACATCTGGAGCCAGCGCTGTCACTACTCCTTTTTGTAAGTGAGGAGAAGGTGAACGAGACAGCCAGTACTTCAAATAAATGTTTAACGAAGTGCAGACTGAAACCTCTTACAGGGACATCATCTCTTGCAATTCAAAAAGGTTCTTTTTTGTTTGACTTCTGCTATTTGTCCTACACAACACTCTATCCTACTCTCAAGTTATTTTTCATTCTGATGAACTTGCAATGTGCAGAAGGCTCAGATGATCACTAAAGCCAGGTTGTGGCTCTAATCCCACACTGTGATGGCAGGGCAAGGAAAGACTGTATTACAAGCAGGAGCCCTCCATGAATGCCAGGGGACTCAGCCAGCATTGGTCCTGGGGCAGCGCACACAGGAATGATAGGCTTGACACACTTTGACAGGGTGCGGAGCATGCCTCCCCTGGCACCAATTCAGTCCCACTGCGAATGGGATCATCCCACCTTTCCACTTCTGCTGTACCTAGGTGTAGTGCTAACCTGGAATGATTGTGGCTGAGCCCTGCACCCGGGAGAGATTCAAGAGCTGGGGAATTAAGTAAAGTGCCAATTCTGGTTCAGTTCTGGAGCCTTGGTGCCAAAGGCCACACAGCTGGCTGTTCTGAGGACGGCACACGATTTGATTGCAGCAGGTCACTTTGGAACCACAAAGACGATGTGTAGCATTCAGCAGAGATTCTACCATGTCAGGTGTTGGATGGACGTAGAGAGCTGGTGTCAGAGGTGCAATGCATAGGTGGCAGACAAGGGTGCCTCTGGCAGATCCAGGGGACCGTCACACCAGTTCAATGTCAGGACACCAACGCAGTGAGTAGCCATCAACATACTGGGAACCCAGCCAATAACAGAGGGGAAAGCAATTCAACCTAATCACTGTGGACTATTTCTCCAAGTGGCCAGAGGCATTTCCCTTACTTGGTCAAGCAGCAACACATTTCCTGGGGCCCTGATTCATAGCTTCTTTGGCATGCCTAGAGAGGTGTCATGCCAGCTTAACTTAAGGAGATGTCCCAGGTAACAAAACTCTCAATAGCCCACAGAGGCCTTTCCTGCTTCCAAAAGGAAACAGAAGGTGAAGACATGCCCTTCCACTTTCCTAGGATATCTCCTAGGCCTCAAGCTACATCCCCACAGAGAAGCCTACATCAAGCTCTTTGTTCAGTACTAATACTGAGCTCAAACTATCCCTTATATAGCCCCCAAAAGCAGGCATGTGATTTCTGAGCTATCAGTCTCTCCTGGGCATTTCCCAGAATGCCTACTCAAGGACCAGAAAAAGACCCAGTGCCCCATTACGTAACCATTAATCTCAAAGTTCTACAGTAATTTCAGATACAGTTCAGAAATAAGGCATCACGCAGGCAGGCAGAACACAAAACATCCAGTGAATATGTTTTCCTGAGCTGTGCACAATAAACATCCTGCAGTAAGGGAGAAGGAAGGAGATTGAAACTGTTTGTATGTCATATTAATTTCACAAAATGGGGAAATTCAAATCTGTTATACAAAATCCCACAGAAGTCTGTGTGTGAACTTCAGAGGAAATGTAAATAGTGCTGCAAGTTGCACATAACTGGCTGTGTCAAAATAGTGTCACTGCACCAATCTGGCATTCAACGGGTATGTAAAATCACTGCAACTAAGGCCATGTCTATACTGCCCCTTTCAGTGCTTAAACTTTAGTTGTTCAGGGGTGTGAAAAAACACCCCCCTGAGCGACAAAAGTTTTAGCGCTGAGAGAACTCTCCCCCGGTGATAAAGCTGTAATGTGGGCCGTGTAGACATACCCTAACATGATAGTGTAACAGAAGGGGCAGTGTAACAAAAAAAGCAACCAATGAGAAGGGGTAATGCCTCAGACAAAGACCTTAGATCTGCCTTGTACTAAAAGAAGTGAGACACTGCTTTATTTTCAAGCTAATTGCAAATCTCCCATTGATTTTTCCGGGAACAGGATTAGGCCCAGTACCTATGTCAATTCTAAAACATTTATGAAATAGCAATGAAAAGCTATGTGAAATGAAACAAATTAAACAGATTGTAGAACAAAAGCATGTATATTAATAAAGAGATCAATACAGTGAGCGCACTTAAAGAGTTCCACCCATTTTTCACAGATGCTACTCGTTTGAGAGACATTGCTGATTACATATGCTGAGAAGGTACTGTTGGAACTGCTGGAAACAGTCAAATGGAAGGCATTGTTTAGGATACCTCTAGGACAGGAGGAAAAACTTAGGTGAAGAGAGCAGGCAAAAGAGGCTAATCATAGCCCCTTCCAAATCAGAACCAAGTTCTCAGATATACCCATTTACTTTAAGTGGCAAATTCGCTGAGTTCAGCTCTGCTAAGACTCCCCATCTTACCACTCTGACTATATACTACATTACTGCTTCAGCATTGCTCATAGATTCTAAAGCCAGAAGGGACCATTGTGATCATCCACTCTGACACACACACACCCGCCCCTGTATAACACAGATCATAGATATTACGCAAAATAATTCCTAGAGAAGACCTTTTAGAAAAACAACCAATGGTCAGTGATAGAGAATCCACCATGACCCTTGGTCAATTGTTCCAATGATTCCAGTTTGCCTAGATTCAATTCCTAGCCATTGGCTTGCGTTAGACCTTTCTCTGCTAGATCGAAGAGCCCATTATTAAATATTTATTACTCACGTAGTTACTTATAGACTGTGATAAATTCACCCCTTAACCTTCTCTTTATTAAGCTAAATAGATGGAGCTCTTTGAGACTATCACTCTAAGGCAGGTTTTCTAATCCTTTAATCATTCTTGTGACTCTTCTCTGAACCCTCCCCAATGTATCAATATCCTTCTTGAGGCGCGAACACCAGAACTCGACGCAGGATTCCATCAACGGTTGTAACAGTGCCCAATAGAGGTAAAATAACCTCTCTGTGCCTACTTGAGTTTCCTGTTTATGAATCCCAAGATCACATTGGCACTTTTGGCCACAGTGTCACATTGAGAACTCATATAAGTTATCCACCATGACTCCCAAATCATTTTCAGAGTCGCTATTTCCCAGGATAGAGTCCTCCATCCTCTAAGTATGGCCTTAATTCTTTATTCCCGGATGTATACATTTACATGTAGCAGTATTAACATGTATATGGTTTGCTTGTGCTCAGTTTACCAAGCAAACCCAATCACTCTGAATCAGTGACCTGTCCTCTTCATCATTTACCACTCCACTATTTTTTGTGAAATCTGCAAGCTTCATCGGTGATGATTTTATATTTTCCTCCAGGTCATTAATAAAGATGTTAAATATCCTAGTTACATGAACCAGTTCCTCTGGGAACCTACTGGAAACAAACTTGCTCGATGATTATTCTCTGTTCATAGTTACATTTGAGAAATATCAGTTAAGCCAATTTTTAATCCATTTAATGTGTGCCATGTTAATTTTATATTGTTTTAGGGGTTTTTTAATGAAAATGCCATGCAGCACCAAGTCAAATGACTTACAGAAGTTGACATGTATTACGTCAGCACTGTCACCTTTACAAACCACATTTATAATCTCATCCAAAAAAGATACGTGTTATCTGACATGATCTATTTTCCATACACCCATGTTGATTTGCATTAATTATATTACCCTTCTTTAATTCTTTATTGAAGGAGTCCCATATCAGCAGCTCCATTATCTTGCCTAGGATTATCATCTACCAAGGTCTTCCAGATTGATAAATAAGGCCTGTAATACAGGTGCAACACACAGGTAGATTGATGAGAGCCATTAGTTCTTGATCCTAGTCACGTGATATGGGCCAGGCTAAAAACTAGTTATAACCCTATCACATGTCTGAGATCAGGATCCGCTGACTTCATCAGCTACCATTATAAGACTCCTATCTTACTTCAAAAGCAAAATCCTACAGCTGAGGAAAACCTCATGTTTAGAGGCATTTATGTCACTTTTAGAGCCTGTACTGCTGCAATGGGTATGCACATTCTCAGTCTTGCACAAGACTTGCACAAGTCTTAGTGTTCATTAGTGCCCAAGAAAAAATATAAAAAACTAACTTACTAAGGGCACAAAATAGAAATTTTTTCAAGTACCTCAGAAGCAGGAAGCCTGCCACTGGATGATTGAGTTGCTAAAGTATGCACAAGGTCATTGTGGAGTGTGTAAAGGAATTCTTTGCATTGGTCTTCACACCTGAACCATTCTTTTTAGGTGACAAATCTGAGCAACTATCCCAGACTGAAGTGTGAATATAGGAGGTTTTGGAACAAATTA
This sequence comes from Chelonoidis abingdonii, assembly GCF_003597395.2. Classification (NCBI taxonomy): domain Eukaryota; kingdom Metazoa; phylum Chordata; order Testudines; family Testudinidae; genus Chelonoidis; species Chelonoidis abingdonii. The sequence continues at coordinate 38,563,222 of NC_133785.1, read as the reverse complement.
ATAAACTAAACAGTAATAAGTCACCAGGACCAGATAGTATTCACCTAAGAGTTCTAAAGGAACTCGTATATGAAATTGCAGAACTACTAACTGTGGTATGTAACCTCTTGCTTAAACCAGCATCTAGAGAAGATGACTTGAGGGCAGTTAATGTAATGCTGATTTTTTTAAAAAAAAGGATCCAGAGGCCATCCATCCATTACAGACCAGTAAGCCTAATTCAGTACCCAGCAAATTGGCTGAAACAATAGTGAAGAACAGAATTGTCAGACATAGAGATAAACATGATATGTTGTGGAAGAGTCAGCACAGCTTTTGTAAAGGGGAATCAAGCCTCTCCAATCCATTAGAATTCTTTGAGGGGTCAACAACCATGTGGATAAGAGTGTTTCAATGGATAATTAATAATTGGAGATATACCAATCTTCTAGAGCTGGAAGGGACCTTGAAAGGTCATTGAATCCAGCCCCCTGCCTTCACTAGCAGGACCAATTTTTGCCCCAGATCCCTAAGTGGTCCCCTCAAGGGCTGAACTCACAACCCTGGGTTAAGCAGGCCAATGCTCAAACCACTGAGCTATCCCTCCCCCCATGGACATAGTGCCATTTGGACTTTCAGAAAGCCTTTTGACAAGGTCCCACACCAAAGGCTCTTAAGCAAACTAAGCAGTCATGGGATGAGAGGGAAGGTCCTCACATGAGTCAGTAACTGGTTAAAAGATAGGAAACAAAGAGTAGGAATAAATTAGCTATTATCATTCAAGAAAGATTGTGGAGTCATTGTAGGTAGTTCTCCAGAAACATCCATTCAATGCGTGGTGGCAGTAAAAAAAAAAAAAAAAAAACCCTAACAGAATGTTAAGAACCATTAGGAAAGGGATAGATAGTAAAACAGAAAATATCCGAATGAACTATATAAATCCGTGGTATGCCCACACCTGGAATACTGCATGCATTTCTGGACACTGCATCTCAAAAAATGACATACTGGAATTGGAAAAGATGTAGAGAAGGGCATAAAATGATTAGGAGTTTGGAATAGCTTCCATATGAGAACAGATTAAAAAGACTGGGGCTACTCAGTTTACAAAAAAGATGAGTAAGTGGGGGATATGATAGAGGTCTATCAAATCATGAATCAAGTGGAGAAAGTGAATAAAGAAGTGTTATTTATCCCTTCACATAACACAAGAACCAGGGGTCATCCAATTAAACTACCAGGCAGCAGGTTTAAAACAAGCACAAGGAAGTACTTCTACACAGAATGCATGGTTGACCTGTGGAACTCATTGCGAGGGTATGTTTTGAAAGCTGAAAGCATAACTGGGTTCACGCAAGAATTAGATAAATTAATGGAGGATAGGTGCATGACCGGCTATTAGCCAAACTAGGGAAGCAACCTGATGCCCTGGTGTCCCTAAACTTCCAACTGCCAGGAGCATCTGGCACTGGCCACTGTTAGAGCTAGGGTACTAGAATAGATGGATCATTCATCCGACCCACTATGGTCATTCTTATGTAAGGTCCTTGCAGTTACATGTTCCAATCATTTTTAGCTACTTTAACATGTAGAGGTTTCATTTTGAAGAAAATCAGGCATTCTCCTCCAGTCTTTTCAGGCCCTCCCTTGTTAGGAATCCCTTTATGGCTTCCCAGGCACTTCATGTAAGGATTTACAAGTTCATTTCCCTTAACCAGAAGCACAGAAAGGTGAGAGCTCTGCATTGTCACTTCCTCATTCTACCCTGTTCAGATGAAATCTAAATTGTGTTCAGCCTTCAAAACTATCGCTTTTTCAACTTAAGTGAATAACAAATTTTACATTTCATTTTTCCAGCAGTGTCTTTGACAATGTATCACCCATTGTCCCTCTCCTTCACAACAGACCCAGACATTCCTTCCAAAGTTTTAACACATGCAATCTCATTAGCACCTCCTGGCTTCATTTATTGGCATCTAACATATTGGACTGAGTTTCTACATAAAAATACTTAAAGGACAAGTTTAAAATGAGCCACCTTCAACATAGTACACTTCATCCTCTTACTGCCAAGCTCTTTACCAGTCCACTGGATTTTTTCTTTTCAGCAAACAAGACAGAGCCACTAGACACTAGGTACAGGATTTCCTGGAATGCATTCCAATAAATGCAATTAAATGTGCTGTGCATGCCAAAAATAAGGGATTAATTGGCTTATACTTGTTAAACATGAGCAAATTTTACTTTACCTCTTTTTTGGCCATTAAGTATAAAGCTATCTGTTTGCAAAGTTGTGTTTTGTTGCAAGATGGGTTCTGCTGTTGGATGTTATCTCAGTGTCCATTCTGAACAATGGTTCAAGGGTTGAGTCCTCTGCCTTTTTTTTTTTTTTTTTTTTTGCTTACCTGCTTCAACAGACATCCCTATGCGTGGAAGCTCACAGGCATATGATGAACAGAACAAGCTTCTTGCCAGTGACTTACATGCCTCAAACTCATTCACACCACCTTGTTTAGTGGTGAGAACAGCGGATGGCCAGTTAGTCCTCGCCTCTCTGCTGCCACTGCTGACAGTATTAATGTAGCATGCTATGGTTTGCGATGTGGACACCTCTCCACTTATCAGATATAGACCACACTATTTTACAGTGCTCTGACATGTAATTACCACCAACCTGGAGATGTTTTTAATAACTAGCTTAGAACTAAAATGCTCCATTTTTCATTACTGTTCCCTTGAGTATTATCCAGTCCTTTCCAAGATCTTTGTGTACGGTAAGAATAGATGGAGTTCTGGCCTACTACTGAGTACTGTAGTGAGTGCATTGAAAGAAAGAGGTGCCACTAACTGAGACAGCCAGGTATCCCTCACACCAAAGCCCACAGACAAGCAGTTAAGTACCTGCAGCACTGGAGCACGTCTCCCCAACAGGATCCAAATACATCACTGAGGGTATCTCCTATGCTGGAGCAGAATATGCAATTTCCAGCTTGAGCAGACATAGCTCGATCAGAGCTAGCATGGGTCTGATTCTAAAAAGACAAGTGTAACTGCAGCAGTATAAATCAGCTGCCTGAGCGCACCCCAAGGGTTTCAAACAGACTCAGACTCAGGGCAGCCAGCCTGTCCCACCACTTGCATTCCTATTTTTAGCATGATAGCTTGGTCAGAGCTAGCATGGGTATGTCTGTGTGAACTGGAAATCACACCATCCAACTCCAGTATAGACATACCCTAAGTAGCAATATTTTGCATCAAACATGCCTGTATGTTGAGAGGTATTATACAGTATTTATATTGTGCACCACTTAAGTAACATCTGAAGAGGGATAACAGTCCTGAAAATGCCATTTATTAGGCAAGCACTAGCAAAGAAGGGCAATGAAATGCAATGAAATGAAAAGATAAGCTACGGTAGGGTTTGATCACAGAATCGACGTGAGCAAGAGCTGTGTTCTCATGAAATTGATAACTGCAAAATGGAAAGGTTTGTTTCCCCATGATCACATGAATGTTGTAACTCATTTAATAAATTATATATGCTCAACTGGAACTTCTCAGCTAGTATTTAATCTGTTTGGAATGGCAGGGTCTTCAAACCACACTTGTGGAATGGCTACTTGCCTCCTATTACTTTGCCCCACCATCTGAGTAGGTTAACAGTAGTAGGTTAATCAGTGGGCAGTGAAGAAAATAAATAATCCTGCTGCTTGCATTCAGTACAAATATTCTGACCAGAGTGAAAATGGAGGTTTGTTAATCCTATATCTGAAATGTCTTCTTTCCCTATGAGGTTGTTCTCAGGAGTGACACATCATTGTAGCAAAGACTGATTGCATTTGTCTGGAGGGAAATGGAATAAGCTTAAACAGGGCATGGTGGAAACTTATTATAGCTTGTCTCACAGACATCTGGAGCCAGGGCTGCCACAACCTCTTTGCTATCCAAAGAAAAGTGAAAAAGACAGACAGTCCTTCAAATTAATCAATTCCACTTATTAGCACCATTTGCTTATATTTTGGGGAAGGAGAGGAGGAAGGAGGTTTATTTGTTAACTGTGTTACTTTCTAAGCTCTTTACACTCATCTCAGTTTTATATTACATCAATGGCTTTGTGCATTTTTCACCAAAAATTAAGAACTTCATCTGTGACAAAACTGGAAATATAAAAGGATTTGCTGGGGTTTTTTGCCCCCCTTCTCAGAGGACTAAATAAAACTGGGGATAGAAATGGGCAAATTTGAGGTTAAAGTTATATAAATATTGCTGCAAAGAGTCCTGTGACACTTTATAGACTAACAGACGTTTCGGAGCATGAGCTTTCGTGGGTGAATACCCACTTCGTTGGATGCATATAGTGGAAATGTCCAGGGGGAGGTATACATATGCAAGCAAGAAGCAGGCTAGAGATAATGAGGTTAGCTCAATCAGGGAGGATGAGGCTCTCTTCTAGCAGCTGAGGTGTGAAAACCAAGGGAGGAGAAACTGGTTTTGTAGTTGGCAAGCCATTCACAGTCTTTGTTTAATCCTAAGCTGATGGTGTCAA